>NW_027556402.1:78129083-78319083 GCF_003287225.1 Phascolarctos cinereus
CATTACAGAACAGGAAAATGATAAATGTTGGAGAAGATGTGGGAAAATTGGAACATTAATACATTGTTGGTGGAGTTGTGAAATGATCCAACCATTTTGGAGAACAATTTGGAATTATGCCCAAATGGTTATAAAAATGTGCATACCCTTTGACCCAGCAATAGCACTTCTAGGGCTAGAAGAGATTCCCAAAGAGATCATACAAATGGGAAAAGGACTCACATGTACAAAAATATTCATAGCAGCTCTTTTTGTGGTAGCAAAGAATTGGAAATTGAAGGAATGTCCATCAACTGGGGAATGGCCGAGCAAGTTGGGGTATATGAATATAATGGAATAGTATTGTTCTATAAATGTTGAACAGGCTGACTTCAGAAAAACCTGGAAAGACTTGTATGGTGTGATGCTGAGTGAAGCGAGCAGAACCAAGAGGACTTTGTAGAGAATAACAGCCATGTTATGTGATATCTAATCTTGTTAAACTGAACCCTTCTCAGCATTACGAGGATCTAAGACATCTCCAGAGGCCTCGTGATGGAAAATGCTGTCCACATCCAAAAAAAAAAAAAACTATGGAAGTTGAATTGCTATCACTTTTTTTTACCTTCTGTTGAGTTTTGTTTCCTCTTTCTGATGGTTCCTACTATTAGTTTTAATTTTTACTTACAACTTCACTAATGTGAAAATATGTTTAATAGGAATGTAAATGTAAAGCCTATATCAGATTGTGTACCATCTTGGGGAGGGTGGTGGGGAGGAAGGGGGAGAAAAATTTTCAACTCGAAAGAATATGGAAGTGATTGTTGATAAATCAAAATAAAAATTAATAAAAAAAAAAAAGGATTGTGAAAAAAAAAAGAAATCAAGCTGGGAGAGGAAGACCCTTACTAAATGCCTAAATGTTGGAAGAATCAAGCAGATTGGTTTCTCTAAGTTCCTTTCCTCCCCACCTGTAAGTTAAATATATTTGATTCTTTCAACTCCAGGTATCATCACTGACTGTTTCCATGACTGGAATGTCCTCCTTCCCCATCTCTCCTCTTGGCTTCCCTGGCTTTCCTCAATTTGCAGCTAAAATCCCACCTTTTATATGAAGCCTTTGCTGATTCTCTTTAATTCTAATGCTTTCCTTCTGTTGATTATCTTCAATTTATCCTTCATATAACTTTTTATACATAATTGTTGAAAGCAGGGACTTTGCCTTTCTTTGTCCCAGGTCTTAGCACAATTCCTGCCATATTGTAGGTGTCTAATAAATCTTTATTGACTGACTGACTGACATCATATATTACAAATATGTAATAATTTATCTTGTCAGTTTTTAAACCTATAACTCTACCTTTCTCCCACTTCTCTCTTCTTCTCCCTCCCTTCCCTTTCTTCCTTCCTTCTTTCCTTCCTTCTCTCCTTCCTCTGTTCCTTCCTTCCTTCATCACTCCCTTCCTCCCTAGCATCTGAGCCTCTGAATGCACACTCATCCACAAACAAAAAGTTGTACACCAGCTCTCCCTGTCTTTAGTCTTGGCTTATACCTTGTACCATCAATGTGATAGCTGACTTTGATGTCATTTTTATCCTTACTGAAGTTGTCTCAGAACATTGCTGAAAGCCTCTTCCTAAAAAGCATGGGAGAAAGCACACTGCCCTGCTTCACTTTATTGGTGACTAGGGAAGTGTGAGGATATCATCCATTATCAAGAACCTGTGTAAGCGCACCATCCTGAAATTGGAATACAATACTGATGAATTTATCCAGTGTTTGCCATGAACTTCCATAAGATCTCCTGACTGACAAAGGTCTCTGTCAGAATGATGAACATTGTGTTCAGACCTCTGTTCTATTTCTGGTGTTTCTTCTAGAGATGTCAAGCATCAGACACCATATCAATGGTCCCTCAGCCAATTAATGAGGACTCTGGCAAGAATGTTGCTTTCAATGACTAAAAGAGAGACTCCCCTGTGATTGTTACAAGACAACCTATTTCTTTTCTTTCATAGAGACAGAAAACAGAGGCATCCTTGAATTCCTGGGGAATAAACTCTTCTTGCCATATAAACCAAAAAAATTTGGTCAGCTTTTTTTCTAAGTAGTGGACCCTCTGCCTTGTAAATCTCTCCTGGAATCGAATCAGCAGCAGGCACTTTGCCACATGAGAGGAGCCTAATGGCATTCAAAATGTCTTTTTCAGTTTGAAGTTTGGCTACAGAGAGATTTGCTTCAACCTGAGTTATATGGTTTGTGAGTGTTCTGTCCAAGGGGAGTAAATGTGGTATTACATACCAAATCTCAGAAAAGTGCCTACTCCATTTCTACTCTACTGTTGCCAGGCATATGTTGGCTCAGCTTTCTTTCCAAGACAGCAACAAACTTCACACATGGAGAAACATTCCAACTGGCATATTCCCTCCTTTAACCTCATATATGATCCTCATAGAGATTTAATATACATGGAGTAAAACTATTTTAAAGCTTTTTTTCCTTATGACTCCCTCCTAATTCTTACATATTTCTTGTTACTAAGCTATGAAGCATTGAACTGGACATGATGTCCTTGAATCTTTCCAGTTCTGTATTAAATTGGAAGATACACTTTTGGTTTCTATATGCTATAGTGTACTCCTCTTTGTGAATGTCAAGATTATACACCCTAGCTCTGATTCTTATAATCTAGCCACTGTTTACGTTCTTAGGATCTAGCCACTAGCTTACTAATGTTCAGACTCCTTAAGAGTCTGCCCAAATATAGTGGATCTTTAATAAACCTTGTCTTTGGCTGAAAGAAGGATTAAGTGAAATTATTTCAGAGAAGGACCCAAGTACTGTGCTTTTGGGGTCCCAACACCCCTAAACCCTTAAACCAATCATTTTGGTGGTCCATATGGGGAAACTGCCTAACCCCAAGTTCTTCTCCAGCCAAGACTGGAAGGTATGTAAGCCTCCCTCCTGCCCTCTTGCTCTGCAGTTGGGGTCACTCTCCAAGCACCAAGGCTTAGAGGTACTTTTCAGGCAGACAGTTACGAGGCTGTCTATCACTCGGCCTGATGCTCTCAGGCTCTCAGCTCACTGTGTAGGTTCGAGGCCATGGACCACAGCATAGATGACAAGGACAGGTGCCATATCTGGAAGTATATGCCCAATTCTGTCAATTCTCTTGGTACTAGGGAATTGGGGCAAACTGCAGTTGCTTTTTGGTTCCCTGAAGCTTACTTACTCCCTCCTCGCTACACCCCTGAATTCTCCTTCGTGGAGGTTACAGGGAAAAGTTAGAATAGCTAAACATATCTTAGCAAATTCTGGAGGTTTTGTGATTGATCATTAAGGAGTTTTGAAACTCCTCCTTACAGCCCTGGGCACTGTTTTCTCCCTCTCCCTTCCCTTGAGTCAAGAGGGTATCTTTTAGTCCCTCTCACAGGAGAAGAGAGTTTTACCCTTTATCTCTCGCCTTTGATTTCTCCACCTGGGAAAAAAAAAGAAGGGGTGAGGGGCAGTAGTTACAGCACGGGCCTGTCTGGAAATGGCCTTGGGCCCTACAGCAAACTTTGCCTAGAAGCATTACCCAGGTTCAACACATCCTGTTCAAGGTAATGAAGCTAGTCTCTGAACTTGGATAAGCAAGCTCTTTTTAAAGTTGTAGTTTTAACCATTAATGATGAGATGTTGATTCTCTGTGTAAAGTAATTTGGAAATGCATTTAACAAAACTGAAGTCACCTGATTGATAATGGGTTTGGTTCAAGTTTCTAATTAGTACACTTTTTGTATCAGTTATGTCAAGCAACTTTTCATAAGTTGGCTATTGCTAAAAAATAATTTGGTTATTGTTGGTTATTGTTTTAATGTGTAAACTTGCCAAAAAGATTGTTTGGATTTTGTCTTGCTGAGTATATAGAAATATATATATATATGGAAAATATAGAAATAATGTCTAACAATTGGCTTTTTATACTAGGACAAATTTAATTTTGAAATGTAAATGTAGGAAAAGGTTTTCTTAAGCTGTGATTAGTGAAGCTTACTATTTGAGGTAAAAAATTTCATGATTTTATTTTGAGTTGGTCTAATAGATCATAATATCCGTTGATAAATCAATAATCCACCAACTGACACATGCTACAGCTACAGAGAGAATGTGATATGGCATTGGGAAGAGATAGGAGGACAATTTTTAGCTCAGTCTAAGATGGGATCTCATGGCTCAGTTTCCCCATATTGTTCTTTGAAAGGGAATGTTACTCACCTTATTCCTGAGTCTGGCTATGAGGTAGATTTGATACTGCATGGTTGGAAACTGAGTTTATCTGAATCCAAACTAGCTAAGGATGGTTTATCCTTATTCTGGGACTGTAGTCTTTTCTGTCAGATTTGTGTCCAGACTACAGGTCATTCACCTACAGTTGGTAGCAAACAGTGGGTACCCCAGTGCCCCCCATCATTCCCTGAATGCAGCCTGTGCTCAGTTCCAGTCAACCTCCTCTTTGGGACCCCCTTGAGGCAGGGACAGCTCTAGGCCCCTTGCCAACAGGAAGCAGTGTCAGAAGCCAAAACATTTGCCCCTTACCCCAAAAAAATTTGGATGGGAGAATGATGAAGTTGGAAGCTAGACCCCAAAAAGGAGACCCTGAACTTTCCAACATGGCCAAATCTCTGGCATCGGCCTGAGGCTATAATCCCATCAACTGGCCTTTCATTGTGGCTACACCCAATCTCCCAATTCTCTGTTACTCTTAACCTAGTCTAGCCCTCCCTATGGCTCCCGACTATTCCCCACATTTAATCATAGCTAGTCTCCATTCTCCCTTGTCCACAAGGTCCATATCCCAGGAGTTCTATTCATTCCAGCTTACTGGCCACTCCCATCCAGATCTCCTTAGACCCACTCCTCCAGTCACCCCAAACTATTTGGCCACTCCTAGATCCCTCCCACAGTCTGTATGTAAGATCCATCTTGTCACCATTAAGGTGCTCTGATTCTTATTTAGCCATTGCTTAGATTCTTAGAATCTAGCCACTAGCTCACTAAGGTTCAGACTCCTTAAAAGTCTGCCCAAATATGGTGGATCTTTAATAAACCTTGTCTTTGGCTGAAAAAAAGAAAGAAAGAAAGAAAGAAAGAAAGAAAGAAAGAAGAAAGAAGAAAGAAAGAAAGAAAGAAAGAAAGAAAGAAAGAAAGAAAGAAAGAAAGAAAGAAAGAAAGAAAGAAATTATTGGGGTGGTTGAGTTGCACAGTGGATAGAGCAGTGGCCTTGAGTCTGAAGGACCCGAGTTCAAATCCAGCCTCAGACAAATAACACTAACTAGCTGTATGACTGTGGGAAAGTCACTTAAGCTCAATTCCCTCACCAAACAAACAAATGAACAAGCAAAAAAGAAATTATGAAGGAAACTGCCCTGGTATTCTAGAGGCAGATGGTAAAATAGAAATGGAAAGAATCCATTTACCACCTCCTGAAAGAGATCCCCAAAGGAAAACTCCTAGGAATTTTTTAGCCAAATTCCAGACTTCCTAGGTCAAGGAGGAAATATTTCAGGCAACCAGAAAGAAACAATTCAAGTATGGTGGAAGCACAATCAGGATAACACTAGATTTAGCAGCTTCTACATTAAGGGATCACAGAGCTTGGAATATGATATTCCAGAGGGCAAAAGAAATAGGATTACAGCCAAGAATCACCTACCCAGCAAAACTCAGTATAATCCGTCAGAGGAAAAAATGGATATTCAGTGAAATAGAGGACTTTCAAGCATTCTTGATGAAAAGACCAAAGATGAACAGAAAATTTGACAAATACAAGACTCAAGAGTAGCATAAAGAGATAAACAGGAAAGAGAAATCACAAGAGAGTTATTAAGGTTGAACTGTTTACATTTCTACATGGAAAGATGATATTTATAACTCATGAGACCTTTGTCAGTATTAGGGTAATTGGAGGAGAAAAGCATACGTATATTTAGATAGGCAGATAGAAAGATAAATAGATAGATAGAGGGCACAGGTTGAGTTGAAGAAGAATGGGTAATATCTGGAGAATAAAATTAAGGGATGAGAAAGGATTATACTGGGAGAAGGAGAAAGGGAGAGGTAGAATAAGGTAGATTATCTCACATAAAATAGACAAGAAAAGGCTTTTACAGTGGAGGGTAAGTCAGGGAAGGTGAGAGTGAATGATTGAATCTTATTCTCATTGGATTTGGCTTAATGACAGAATAATACACACCCTCAATTGGGTATGGAAAGCTATTTTATCCTACAGGAAAATAGAGGGAAGGGAATAAGCGAATGGGGGGATGATAGAGGGAATGGAAGATTAGGGGAGAAGGTAATCAGAAGCAAACACTTCTGAGGAGTGACAGGGTCAAAAGAAAAAACAGAATAAATAGGGGGGGCAAGATAGGATGAAGGGAAATATAGTTAGTTCTTCACAACATGACTACTATGGAAGTGTTTTGCATGACTACACACGTATAACCTGTATCAAGTTGCTTGCCTTCCCAACGAGAGTAAGTGGGGAGGGAGGGAGGGAGAAAATTCAGAACCCAAAGTTTTAAAAACAAGTGATTAAAAAATTGTTTTCACATGCAACTTAGAAATAAGATATGCAGGCAATGGGTTATAGAAATCTATCCTGCCTTATACAAAAACAAAAGGGAAAGGGGATAAGAGAAGAGGGGGGATAGAAGGGAAGGCAGATTAGGGGAAGGGGCATTCAGAATGCATGCCATCTTAAGGTAGGGAGAGGGGTAAGATGGGGAGAAAATTTGGAACTCAAAATCTTGTGAAAGTGAATGTTAAAATCTAAAAATAAATTAAATAATTTTAAAAAAGAAGTCTTGTTGGACTTGTTAATTATCCTTTGCTACATGTTCTCACTAAACTTGAGCCCAATGTTCTTGTAGGGGAGTGTGCCCCTATTTAGGATGTCAACTCCTAAAATAAAACCATGAGTTGAGGAATAAAGTATCTTTAATTGAGATAACAGAATAGCAAACCTGACACCCTGGGAGATGTCCTACGAATGCAGAGCACAATGGATTTCCCAATTCCAAGACCCACACAAAAGCTTCTTATACCTTTCCAACAAGAGGAGGGAGAGGCAATATGCAGCAGCAAGACCTAGTTATAAGACCCCAGTGGCCCTTTGTGATCTGGGCAAGGAAGGTCATTTCATTATAAATGTTTTGGTCTTCACGCCATGAATCCCAGCAGAAGGGAGCATAGAAGCTGAGATCTAGCTTAAGCTAAGTTCCTTTACAAGGTACAGTCTCTGAGTGAGAGCATTTAAGGTGTGATTCAGCTCAAACTAATCAAGAGTAAATATCTTAAAAGTAGGAATGTAAAGACATTACTGAAATTCTGACATTACTAGTATCACTAAGTGAGTAACAAGTAGCATTTGGTATTAATAGTTTTCTGTCAAGGGGGATGTTTTACACCAATTGTTCATACTATAACTAAGCTTTCCAAACATAAATTGAGTCTTGCTGGCTGATTTATAGCAATTTACAGTCAAAGAGGGAAGCATGCCAATGGATGATCATAAGACCCTGAGAAATGCTATCTACTTTCTGGAATTCTAACCTGCTAGAGTAACTTAGGAGAATTAAATAGTGATCACAGAGACTACACCACATTAGGATCATAGTTTTAAAGGTGGAAGGAGCATTAGCAATCTTCTAGTCTAGGGATTCTTAATTCTTTTCTGGTCATGGACCCTTGACCCCTTCTCACAATGTTTTCAGGTGCATATAATGTAATACATAGATTGTAAAGGAAACTAAAATATTATATATTTTGTTACATATAACAAAAATACAAATTCATGGAACCCAGGTTAAGATCCCCTTATCTAGTCTAATTGTTTCATTTTACAGATGAATAAATTTAGACTAAGACAGTTTAAGTAAAGGGAAGCTTAGTGGCATAGTGCATAGAGCACCAGCCCTGAAGTCAGGAGGACCTGAGTTCAAATCCGGCCTCAGACCAAACACTTGACACTTACTAGCTGTGTGACCCTGGGCAAGTCACTTAACCCCAATTGCCTTAAAAAAAAAAAGATAGTTTAAGTAACTTGCCCAAGGTCACAGTTACTAACCAACTAAACTATTCAACACAGGTCCTTTGGCTGCAAATCCAGAATAACAGGTTATTTCTGATGCACAAAAAATTGAAGTATTATTCTACTTTCTTCAAATCAAACCTCAGTGAAAGATGAAGTGAAACTTGAGGGAAAAAAGTTACCCACTTTTTGTTTTCCATTCTCTGTCTGTTAAGAGTTATATGACCCTGAGCAAATAATTTAACTCCTTAGTATCATCAAGCATCTCTTCTTGATCATAAATGAGAACAGTTGTCAGAACACATTATCAAAGGGTGTTTCTTCACTGGCAGTTCCTAACACAGATGAACTTATAGGTCTAGACCAGGGATGGGAAACCTGCAGCTTCGAGGCCACGTATGCCTTTCTAGATCCTTGGGTACAGCCTTTTGACCGAGTCCAAGTTTTACAGAACAAATCCTTTTATTAAGAGAATTTGTTCTGTTAAGTTTGGATTCAGTGAAAGGGTTACACTTGAGGACCTAGAGGGCCACATGTGGCCTCAAGGCCATGGATTCCCCATCCATGGTCTAGACCAAAACCATGATAATCATAATAAATGAAACTGTTATAATTCATAGTCAAATTTCTACACACTTAAAAAAATCAATATTTTATGAAATTCTTTCCCATATGTATACACTGACATATTAATAGAAAGAAAGGAAACCTGAAGATGGGCTACTATGATGTTAGCCTGGAATAAATAAATCTTGCATTGTATAGAAGTTGGCTTGTACTGATGGTTTGGGGGGGAAAAAAGGGGAAAAAAAGATAACTTCAATGGGTCTGTGATCTCTTCTACTCTTATATTCCTTCCCATAGTACATATCATAATCTAATCACACCTTTTTCCTCCTGTGCAGCTCCCATGTCCTCCCAATGTAATGATGGGAATGTATTAAAGTTGGTGGTTCAATTATGAGAGCTCTGGCATTTTTTTCAATGGCCAATAGCACTATTATTCAATGGGTAGTGTGAACATATACACATCAGGTTGCAATGTGGAGAAGAATATGTTCAAGCAATAGTAATTGCAGCCATTGGATAAGAAATTTTCATATGCTGTTGAACTGTGTTGCAATCCTTGAAAGTCTCTTTTTGGCAGGGAACAAATTAGGCTCTCAATAGATAACCCCTGTTGGTACCTGGCACTTGCTCAGGATTAGTAAATATCTATTAACTTGCTTCATTTAGCTACTTTACATAGGTCAGAGCATGTAGTACATTACAGGTATAATCAGAGAGGCATCAGTAGAGGTCTTTCTATTTAAATGGTTTCTACCTTTGGCACTACCACAACAACTGAAATTCCCAAGATTATTGCCCCCATGGCCTCAATATATTAAAAGTCCTAGTTAAAATACAAATGTTAACTAGAAGGAATGATTTAGCCATCATAAGCTATTAACACTTTTGTTTACCATGACCTTGTCCTAGTCTTGGCAGAATCCCATTGATGTTATGAATATGCCAAATGTTATTCTTCTGCTTGTCTATTCATCTACTTATCTACTAGTTCCTACATATTTGTGTAGATGTTGTCTCCTCCATTAGAATGTAAACTCCTTAAGGGCAATGACTATTTTCACTTTTTCTTTGTGTCTCTGAAGGGAGGAGGGACACAGTTTCTGGTACATAATAAGTTTTAGTAAATCTTTGTTTTTTGGTTATTTGAGTAGAAATGAAAACAGAAGACATCAGGAAATTACAGATAAGTCAAAATATGGCTCAAAGTTTCTCTGAGGAGAGACAAATAAAGGAATTGTAGAACAGATTTCATTATGGAAACTAAAAATGTTTCATGAGCATTTTGTCATCTGATCTTATTGAGATCATTATAATCAATTTTAAAAATAGATTTAAAAAAAGACCGACTCTTCTAAAACAAATCACCATGTAAGTTGAAACTCAGTGACTTCAATATAGAGCTATACATTGGAGAGAACTATTAAAAATGTGTTGGAAAATATGGTTCAAAATATAAAAATAAAAAGGACAGAGGCTTGTTGACTACTCAGAAGCCTCTTACCTGTAAATCATTAACATTTTCTTCCATAAAAAAGTTGGAAGGCATTAGATGTGGTGAACGCCAAATAATATCGAGAAAAAAAGAAATTGAAATTGACTATATATTAATAGACAGGCAATGGTGTTACCAAAATGTAAGTCATTTCTGAATTAGATTACTGTCAGCAGATTATTGACTGGTTAGAGCAAAGGTAAAAATGAAATAACATAGAACTGAAAGGAAAAAGATAAGAAGATACTTAGGATGGTCATAACAGGTCACAGCTGAGCTGTTCAGACCAGCTATTAACACTGAAAAATGGATAGGTAACAAAAAGATGAAAAAATATGATCTAATCTGTCACCTTCTATGACTTTATACAGTAAAGATTCATATGTAGGGAGGCTAAACATGTGATAAGACCTGTTCCCTCATGTAGCGTGGGGATGTCATTTTATATTTTGAAGGGAGGCTGAATAGATATCTCTAGCCTCTTCTCTCCTCACCTTTCTCCAAGGAAAATTTTAATTTCTGATAGAAGAGGAAACATAAAATTGGGGCCGAAGGACACCACTATTCTTCTCAGAAAAAGGGGGTATTGGGCTAGAATTATATCTCCGTGTTCCCTTAAATGTTATTATTTCTTTAAATATTATAATGATCATGTTAAAGCTAACTTCTGATCACCATTCCTAATGATTGTGGCTAAGCAGGACCTCTAGCTTTCCATTTAAGGCTTTACCCTTTTCTATTCTAATACGAGTTCCACAAAGAGCACACATAAGCAATTGCAAAGAAATTCATTTACCTGAATGATAGCAAAACAGAAATCAGGGAAATAATAAATAGGAGAATATACCAGACAGTACAGAATTAAGGATCTCTCCCACTGGGAGCAAGTTAACAAGAGAGAGAGAGAGTCACAGATCTCAGGCAATGGGAAACTGTCTGAAATCTCTAAGGTAATAAGCTAGGGATAAGGGACTGATGGAGACTTTCAGGTACTATATCATTTTTCCCATTATCTTTTTCTTAAGCAAACTGAAATGAAGTTGGCTTCTTTCATGTTCTCTCTTAATGTTTGAAGCCAAGAAAACAAAATTTACCTAGGACTTAAAGAGATCTGATGAAGATGAAAGAAGAACTCCACTAACAAAGAGAAAGCCCTATACCAGTGGGCTTTGGGACAGGGAGTATACTTATTTCCACTGTCTATAAAAATAAAACCACCATATTTGGACACTGTTACTTCAATCATCAGATATCTTTGCAAAAAAGTAGAAATGTCAGTTAAGAAAGTGAAATCAGATGAGAAAGCTGGATAACATAAAATACACATACAAGCAATTCTTTCTGAAGGGAACACAATGTTTTTATTTGATAATTTCATTTTTATATCATTTTAAAACCAAGGATGGTTTTATAACTTTTTTTTTGGACACAGCTGTTACATGTAGGAGAATCTCTGTCTTTCAGTAGGTATGCTTTACAGTATCAAAATTGATCCTAGATAGATTTTTCCTTCAAGGGAAACATCTTGTTGTTTAAGTAGAAGTTTTGTTTAAAAATAAAAAAAGTAAATTCCAGGAATATGTGACTTGCAAGTAACATATATAGAACATAAAGACTCACATTAAGGTAAAACAAGGGGTTGGAGCAAAATGTATTACCTCTGCTGAACATGAAACATCAGGTGTAACAATCATGATTTTAGACAAGTCACAATAGACTTAAATGAGATAAAGAGGAATACTTCCCTTTTCTGAAAGTTAACATAGAAAATGATTTGATCTCAGTATTTAATAGATATGTGCCAAGGAGCATAGATTTTATATATTTTATGTATGTGTGTGTGTGTGTGTGTGTGTATATATGTATATATATATATATACATATATATACACACACACACATTATATGTGTACACATGCATATATATATTACATATATGTATATATATATACATATTTAAAGGAAACATTAATGAACCATAAAGAGAAAGAGACAGTAAAACATTTCTCTGTCTTTACTCCTAAACTGCCCTGGGATAGAAAAAAAATGACTCCCTGTGACTTTTTTTAATTATTTTTTTAATTAATTTATTTTGATTTATCAACATTCACTTCCATAAGCTCTTGAGTTTTAAATTTTTCTCCCCTCCCTCCCCAAGAAAGTGTGCAATCTGATATAGGCTCTCCCTATGCATTTCCATTAAACATATTTTCACATTAATGATGTTGTAAGGAAGAATTAGAATCAATAGAAGGAACCACCAGAAAGAGGAAACAAAACTCAACAGAATAAAAAAAACAGTATGCTTCAATCTGCATTCAAACTCCATAGTTCTTTCTTTGGATGTGGATAGCATTTTCCATCATGAGGCCTTTGGAGATGTCTTAGATCCTTGTATTTCTGACAAGGGTTAAATCTATCAATATTAGTCATCACACAACATGGCTTTTACTGTGAACAACATTCTCCTGGTTCTGCTCACTTCACTCAGCATCAGTTCATATGTCTTTCCAGGTTTTTCTGAAGTCCACCTGCTCATCATTTTTTATAGCACAATAGTATTCCATTACATTCATATACCACTATTTGTTCAGCCATTCCCCAATTGGTGGGCATCCTCTCAATTTCCAATTCTTTGCCACCACAAAAAGAGCTGCTATGAATATTTTTGTACATGTGGGTCTTTTCCCCATTTGTATGTTCTCTTTGAGATGCAGACCTAAAGTGATATTGCTGGGTCAAAGGATATGCACATTTTTATAGCCATTAGGGCATGGTTAAGGGAACACAATTTTGAAGGAAAATGTTCTAAGTTAAAAAACCTGAACACCTTAATGCTAAGACTAATAAATTAAAACTTCACAGAGCTTCTAAATGCAAGAAACAAAGTGTCACTCAAAGGAATCCACTGATTGCTGGAAGGTGGAGGGGACATGCTGAGAACTCCAAAATGCCTAGTAGCTAAATTAAATAATTCCAGCTAAATTTAACAATTTCAATGATTAACAAGGAATTCTGTAAGCAACCAGAATCTTTAAATTATATAGGAAAGGAAGTTTAAACAAGACTCTTCTGCATCCACAAGAAACCATAAAAGGGAGTAGAAGAATATGTCTGAAGAGTAATGGATCTCAGAAGCAACCCAAGGTAACATACCCTGTGAGTCTGATCTTAAACATTATAAAAAAGTATTCCTGTAAATAAAATCAGAACTAAAAAAAATGTTTGCTTTTCAAAACCCCCTGACAACAGAAATGAAAAAAAAAAACAAAATATTATAGCCAAAGAAGTCACAGATAAAAAAAATACTGCTTAATAAAAAGGGGAGAAATACAACAGGACAACAACAGAGGGACCCTTAAGAAATTTATTTCTAACAGTGCATAAAGAGATAAGGGTGGAAACAAAAGTCAAATAAAAAAAGTGATGATAGAGAAACAAGCCTGAGAGATCATGGACTCAACCTCATAACACTCCACTAACATTGTTTATAAGTGGGACTAAATTGAAAAATGAAAAGTGAATTAAATTAAATTAAAGGGGAGATGTCAGGAAAAAGATAGCAGGCAATATGTGATATACTCTAATCAAGTGAAAAGTCAACAGTGAAGGAGAAATGACTCCTGAAATTTCTCAAGGAGAAGCGGTTCCATAGAAAGAATGGGTGAAAATCCAAAGGGAAAGACTGAAATATTTGGTTGAAACAATCAGGGACATTGAAATAATTCCTACCATGGGGCTACAATTTTATTCTCTCTATCAACTGTAGGGAGTGGCATTTTTGAGAGTGAATCACAACAGAAAAAAGAGAGGCAAAGGAAAAGATCTATGAGATAATATTATAGAAAATATTTAGAAGAGGGAATTCAAAACAGGTACCTTAGAAGAAGAATAGGGAGACTAAAGATAAAATAAATGAATATAAAGTTCAAGAATAAAAAAAATAAGATTAATAGTGAAGATAATCAAGTAAATCAATTCTTTTTAGGAAAAGATTTAGAAAATGATCCTAAAAAAAACCTAATGA
Organism: Phascolarctos cinereus; assembly: GCF_003287225.1. NCBI lineage: Eukaryota > Metazoa > Chordata > Mammalia > Diprotodontia > Phascolarctidae > Phascolarctos > Phascolarctos cinereus. The sequence goes on from NW_027556402.1 coordinate 78,143,227, forward strand.
ACAAACAATTTGAAAAGGATGAACCTATATGTTCTGAAATGAGCATGATTTTTTAAGGGAGGAGATGGATATTCAATGAAATAGGGCACTTCCAAACCTTCAGGATAAAAAGACCAGAGCTCAACAAAAAATTTGATCTTCAAGTACAAGATTCAAGAAAGTCATAAAAAGGTAAATGGGACAGAAAGATACAATATGTTGTTAATAAGGGTGGACTGTTTACATCCCTACAAGGGAATATGACACTTGCAACCCTTGAGAACTGTATTGTTATTACACCATGTTAAAGGAGTATACATAAAGGGGGTGGATATTAGTTGACTTTGATGTAATGATAAAAAAAAATCTAATCAAGTGGGTTAAATGGATCCAAGTAAGTGGATTAGTATGTTCTTAGAAAATGTGCTGAGAAAGGAGGAGGCAGACAAGGGTAAATTACATTACAGGAAAATACATAAAATCCTATTACAGCAGAGGTAAAGAAGGGAAGGGGGTGAACATTGTTTGCACTTTACTCTCATCAAATTTGGCTCAAGAAGGGAATAATATAATCAGTTAGGTATAGAAATCCAACTTTCCCTATCAGCAGTAGGAGGGAAAAGGGGAAGAAAGAGGGAAGGGGGATAGAAGGGAGAGAAGAAGCAGTAAGGGTAAAGGGGAAGAAAAGGGAAAAGGCTAATGGAAGGGAGGAGAGACTGAAGGAGGTGGTGGTCAAAAGAAGAACACTAGTGGGGGAGGAAAAGAGAAAAGAGAAAGAAAAGCATAAATGGGGTGTGGGAGAAGGATGGAAAAAAAGACAGAGATAGTAATCATAACTGTGAATGTGAATGGGATGAACTCTCCCATAAAATGGAAATTGATAACAGAATGGATTAAAAACCACAATCCTACCATATGTTGTTTACAGAAAACACATTTGAAAAAGAGTGACACATACAGGGTAAAGGTAAAAGGCTGGAGCAGAATATATTATGCTTCAGCTGAAGTAAAAAATAGTAGGAGTAGCAATCCTGATCTCAGACAAAGCAAAAGCAAAAATAGATATAATAATCTATTATTTGAGAAACCCAAAGACACCAGCTTCTGGGATAAGGACCCACTCTTTGAAAAAGACTACTGTGAAAACTGGAGAGGAGCATGAACTATATTGATAAACCTAACCCTTCCCAGCAATGCAAGGATCTAAGATATCTCCAGAGGCCTAGTGATGGAAAATGCTATCCACAGATCCAAAGAAAGAACTGTTTTTTTTTTCTCTTCTGTTGAATTTTGTTTCCTCTTTCTGATGGTTCCTCCTACTGTTTTTAATTTTTACTAACAACTTCACCAATGTGAAAATATGTTTAATAGGAATGTAAATATATAGCCTATATCAGATTGTGTGCAATCTTGGGGAGGGTAGTGGGGGGGAAGGGGGAGAAAATTTTAAACTCCAAAGCATATGGAAGTGAGTGTTGATAAATTAAAATAAGCTAATAAAATAAATTTTAATAAAAATTTAAAAAATAAACAAAATAGATAAAATAAAAAATAACCTTATGATCCAGGTAGAAGTCCATATCATTTTCCCCCCTGAGGACCAGTCTAGCTAAGGCCAGCCTCCCAGTGTTGATTTCTTTGTTCATAGAAACCCACAGAACAAAGGAAAATACAAAATTCCTCTATGTCCTGGATGGTCTGTTTCTGTTTAAATAGTACTCAGAGTGGTGGAAATGGGTTATAGAGGATGCTAAGTATCACAGTTTGTAGACCATCTACAAATATTAACTTAGCAATTGGTATTTCACATATGAGATCTTTCTTCCAGTGTACATAGCAACAGAAGTAAATTATATCAGTTTTTACATTCTTAATATAAATGAATATGGAAGACCTAATCAATGAATCAGAAATATGATAAGTAACCACTCTTCAATAAGTACTCTACTAGTAACTAAGGATTCAATACAAAAATGAGAGTCCCTGTTCTTAAGGAGTTTACATTTTACTATGGAATGACAAGTTCACAGAGAAGTTAATGAAGGATATATAAGTACACAATAAATTTGGGAGATAATGGATAACATCATAGCAAGATTAGGATGAACAAGATTGAGAGATCAAGAAAAATTTCTTATAGAGGGAAAACATAAATTGAACCTTAAAGGAAGCTAGGGGTTCCAAGAAGTACAGGTTAGGAGAGAGCCTACTGCAGGAAAGAGACACAGTGTGTTCTAATGTCCAGATGTAGGAGATGTAAAGTTGTGAAAATATGCCACTTTGGCTGGAGAAATCACATACAAGTGGCAGTAATATAGAAGTAGATGAGAACGACAATGTGGGATCAGACTGTGCAGGAATTTTGAGTCTATATTTTATTTTTTGAACATATATTGTTAAATAATTTCTAATTACATGTAAAAAAATCATAATTTTTTAAAATTTAAGTTCTCCTCCCCCTCCCCAACTGCCAGCTCCCTATCCTTGAGAAGGCAAGCATTTTTATCTCAATTATACATGTGAAATCATGCAAAACATTTTTCTCTATTAGCCATGCTGTAAAAGAAAACACAAACAAAATAAACAACAAAAGGAAGGTTTTTGTTTTTGTTTTCAAAGTATGCTTCATTCAGAGTTAATCAGTTGTCATGAGTAACATGTGTCACAATGGGTCCTTTGGAGTTGTCTTGGATCATTGCTTTGATCTTAGCTAAGTTTTTTACAGTTAATTAGTCTTGAAAAATTGTTTTAACTGTGTGCAATGTTCTCTTGGTTCTGCTCATTTCATTTTACATAAGTTCATATAAATCTTTCAAGGTTTTTCTGAAAACATTTATTATTTCTTATAGAACAATTATATTCCGTCACAATCATATGCCACACCTTGTTTAGCCATTCCCCAATTGATAGGCATCTCCCTAATTTCTAATTCCTTTCCATAACAAAAAGAGCTGTTATAAATATTTTTTCTTTTACAAATGGGTCTTTTTTTCCCTTTTCTTTGACTCTCTTTGGATACACACCTGGTGGTGGTATTGTTGGGTCAAATGGTATGTATGTTTTATAGTCCTTTTGGCATAGTTGCAAACTGTTCTCCAGAATGATCAGACTACTTCACAACTCCACCAACTACCTATTAGTTTGCCAATTTTTCCACATCACTTCCATTATTTGTGATTTTCATTTTCTGACATATTAGCCAATCTGACAGGTGTGAGGTGGTATGTCAAAGTTGTTTTAATTAGCACTATTATAACTCTTAGTGATCCAGAGAATTTTGTCATATGATTATTGATAGCTTTGATTTTTTATTTAAAAAAAGCCTATTCATATCCTGTGACCATTCATTTTTCATATAACTTTATTATGTATTTAAAAGAAATAGCAAGTTGTACATTAGTACATGTAGTTTCATGTGCAATCATCTTTTTCCCCTATTCTATCTGTTACATAAATGTTTGTTTTATTTCTGACATTCATAATAAAATAAACAAAAATTTTAAAAATTTAATGGCTTTTTCTTCTTTTTTTCCAAATAATTGCATTTTTCAATTAAAGCAAAGATAGTTTTCAATGTTTACTTCTACAAGATTTTGAATTTCACATTTTTTTCTTCCTCCCTTCCCACCTCCCCAAGACAGCATGTAATCTAATATAGGCAATACATGTTAAATCATATTAAAAATATATTCACATTAGTCATGTTGTAAAAGAAGAATTGTAACAAAAAGAAAAAAACACTAGAAAGAAAAAAGAATAATGACAAAAAAAGAGAAGGCAGAATGCTTCAATTTGCATTCGGACTACATAGTTCATTCTCTGGATGTGGATAACATTTTCCATATGAGACTTTTGGAGATGTCTTACATCCTTGCATTGCTGAGAAGAGCTAAATCTATGAAATTTAGTCATCACACAACATGCCTGTTACTGTGTACAATGTTCTGGTTCTGCTCACTTCACTCAGCATCACTCCATACAACACACACACAAACTTATACGTGTGTGTGTGTGGTATATGTATATATATTTGTACATGTGGGTCCTTTTCCCATTTTTATGATCTCTTTGGGATACAGCCCTGAAAGTGCTATTAATGAGTCAAAGAGTATGCACATTTTATAGACATTTTGGCATAGTTCCAAATTGCTCTCCAAAATGGTTAGATAAGTTCACAACTCCACCAATAAGGTATTAACATTCCAATTTTCCCACATTTTCTCCAACATTTATAATTTTTCTCTTTTGTCATGTTAGCCAATCTCATAGGTATGATGTGGTACTTCAGAGTTATTTTTGATTTACATTTCTCTAATCAATAGTGATTTAGAGCCATTTTTTCATATGATGATAAATAGCTTTAATTTCTTCATATCAAAACTGCCTGTTAATATCCTTTGACCATGTATCAGTTGAGGAATGACTTGTATAATAATACATTTGACTTAGTTTTTTTTTTAGTTTCTCATTTTAGAAATGAGTCCATTATCAGAGACACTGGTTGTAAAAATTCTTTCCCAGTTTTCTGCTTCCCTCCTAATCTTGATTGCATTGCCTTTGTTTGTGCAAAAACTTTTCAATTTAATGTAATCAAAATCATCCATTTTGGATTTTGTAATGTTGTGCATCTCTTGTTTGGTCATAAATTCTTCTATTCTCCATAAATCTGACAGGTAAATGCTTGATCTCCTAGTTTGCTTATAGTATTAGCCTTTATATCTAAATCATATACTCATTTTGACTTTATTTTGGGATATGGTGGAAAATGTTGGTCAATGCCTAGTTTCTGCTATACTCTTTTTCAGTTTTCCCAGTAGGTTTTGTCAAATAATGAGTTCTTATACCAGAAGTTGGGATCTTTGAGTTTATCAAAGTCACTAAAGTCATTGACTACTGTGTCTTGTGTACCTAACCTATTCCACTGATTCACCACCATATTTCTTTTGTTTATCATTTCTTAAAGAACAATATTCTTATAGCTTGTTTTTAAGGTACTATTTTCTTCAGTAGTTTTTTTGATTTGTTTTGTTTGTTTGTTTCTTCTTTACCAAGCTGTTGACTTATTTTTCATGATTTTGTTGCATTACACTCATTTCTCTACCCAATTTTTCCTCTACCTCTCTTACTTGATTTTCACTTCTTTTTGAGAAAAATTGTTCCTCTCTGCCCTTGAACTTCTGACCCAGAAGTAGATATAGGCAATGGAGCAGCCAAACATTATCTGGTCCTGTTTTCAATACTAGGACAGTGGTGCCCTGTAATCTCTCTTTGACCACTTACCAGGCCCTTATCATCTTTGGCTTGAGATTTCCAAAGTTGTTCCATATTCTCCTTGCCACCATCTAATCCCACCACTGGCCAGCCTCTTCCCATGTCACAAATCTCTCTTTATGATGTTCTGCATAAAAGGTCCTTGGGTTAGAAGAATGGCATCCTCTGACCTTTTGTTACCTACTACATTCAAGAATTCTATTTGAAGCATCACTTTAAAGTTGGAGGGGAATGTTGGGAGAACTCAGTTGAGTACTTTCTTGGCTCTACTCCCAGAAGTCTAGAGTCTATATAGATCCCAGAATCAAAAGGCAATCTCAGCAGCCATGAAGCTTCTTGGTCAGAGTACTGACATGGCCACATTCATGCTTTAGAAACATTAATTTAGCAGATATGTGGCAGATTAATTGGAGAATGGAGATACTAGATTCAAGGAGACTAATAAGGAAGTTACTACAGTAGCCTAGATGAAAAGTTTGATAACAACCTGCAATAGGGTGGATGTAGTATGAGAAAACAATTAGCATGTGAGATGTTGAAGCGGCAGAATTCATAAGACTGGTAACTGATAAGGTACTGTGGTTCATTGAAAGTCAAGAGTTAAAGGTGCATCCAAGGGTTTGAACTTGAATTATGGGGAAAAGGGTAGTACACCAGACAGAAATAGAATTCTAGGATAAAAGGTGAGTTTACTAGGAAAAATATTGAGAGTTTTTTTTTAACTTGTTCATTTTAAATGGCCTATGGAGCTTGCAGCAAGGTAAAAATGCTGGACCAAAAAAAATGCTATTAAATGTAAAGTTGTCCTTTGAGAGGTACATTAAATTCCTAGATGTATTGTTTCCTTTATACCATTCAAAAAAAATCATTTCATGGAACATGCATGTGTTTATTTGGTATTGCAGTATTTATGATAACCATTTTTAAAAAGATTATCTTGGTTTGTAATTCTAGGGCAGTGCCCCTTCCCTAGAACTTGTAATTGTAGTTTATGTGCCAACATCTGCCTCTAAGGATGAGATAGAGAAATTCTAGAACAAACTTGGTAAGACCTAACAAATAAAGTCAGTGATCACTTCAATGCAAAGTTCAGCACAGGGGAAGATAGTCAAAAAGTATGTTGGAAAACAGTTTAAGAGAAAAACACGATGTGAAAAGTTTGCTTGGCATATTTAATTAATTCTTGCTTCAAGAAAAGAATTACAATGTGTTGGACATGACAAACACAACATGATATCATGAAAATTACAAGGATGTAGGAGACTAATCCTCTATTGTTTTGTATCATTTGACTCCTTTGTCAGGTTGATGAAATCATTAAATCCCTAGTTCATAGTAATGTTTTTATAATGTATATCATAAGTTATATATAAAGTAAAATGGATTACAAAGAAAACCTATAGTTATCAAAGTATTTTTTTTTAAGTATATGGACTCTACAATAAAAAAAAAAAACTGATATAGAAGAAGGCACGCCAGGTTGAAACCAAGGAAGTATTTATTGGAGGATAAGTAGGTATCACTTTTACCTGCAAGATTAGAAGAAATACCTCAAGGAGCAGAACCAAGATGGTGGAGTAAAGGCAGGGACTCTCCTGAGCTTTCCCCCAAACCCTTCCAAATGCCTTTAAAAAATTACTCTAAAAATTCCAGAGGAGCAGAACCACAAAAAATGAATGAAACACATTTCTAACCCAAGATAACTTGGAATGTCAGCAGGAAATGTGTGTTGCATCTTGGTGAGAGTGTAGCACAGTCCAGAGCAAGCCGCAGCCAGCCTAGACCTAGACCCAGCAAACCAGGAGCAGGCCTTGGGAGTGCCTGAATGAGCAGTAGCTGCTTCTGGAGCTCTTGGTCCAAAGATGGTAAGATGGTTGAACAAATTGGTCAGTAGATTAAAGAGATCTTTTTTTGCTAGCACTGAGACAGGACTCTGTTGCTTTGCTCATACACAGATCTGGGTCACAGTCCTGTGTGGCAGACCTAGGGCAAGGAGGAGCACTAGCATAGCAGATCTTGTGGCCACAGTGGAAGTGTACAACAGAAAACAAAAGTAAACCTAGATGGAAGGAAAGAAAAGATGGATAGCTTTCAACACAAAATGTAATATTTAATACATAGGATTCCTTGAAATGGAAATTTATTGCTATTTCTTTTGAATACTCTTTTACATTTTGCTGTGCACATGACATTTTTTTTCTTATTTTAATTTTAAGCTCTAATATTTAAGTTTATACTGTTATTCTTTTTGGTTTTTTATGTACTTAAATTTTAGTATTGGTTTAAAATTAAAAAAAAGAAAAGAAAAACAAGTCAACAGCTTGGTAAAGTAGACACAAAAACATACTGAAGAAAATAACACCTTAGAAAACAGACTAGGCCAAATGATAAAAGAGGTCCAAAAATCCAATGAGGAGAACAGTGCCTTAAAAAGCTGAATTGGCCAAATAGAAAAGGAGGTCCAAAAGCTCACTGAAGAAAATAATTCTTTAAAATGGAAAAAAATGAAGCTAATGACTATAAGAAATCAAGAAACACTAAAACAAAACCAAAAGAAGGAAGAAATAGAAGACAATGTGAAATATTTCATTTGAAAAGCAACTGAACTAGAAAATTGATCCAGGAGAGCAAATTTAAAAATTATTAGACTCTCTGAAAGCCATGATGAAAAATAAAGCCTAGATATCACCTTCCAAAAACTTATCAGTGAAAACTGTCCTGATATTCTAGAATCAGAGGGTAAAATACAAATCGAAAGAATTCATTGATCACCTCCTGAAAGAGATCCCAAAAGGAAAATTGCGAGAAATATTATAGCCAAATTCCAGAGTTCCCAGGTCTAGGAGAAAATATTGGAAGCAGCTGGAACGAAACAATTCAAGTATCTTTGAGTAACAATCAGGATAACACAAAGTTTACCAGCTTTGATATTAAAGATTGGAGGGCTTGTAATATGATATTCTTGAGGGCAAAGAGCTAAGATTACAACCAAGAATCACCTACCCAGCAAAACTGAGTATAAGCCTTCAGGGGAAACAATAGATGATCAAGGAGATAGAGGACTTTCAAGCATTCTCCAGAAAAGACAAACCTGAAAAGACTTGTATGGTCTGATGCTGAGTGAATTGAGTGGAACCAAGAGAATGTTATACACAATAACAGCCACATTGTGCAATGACTAATATTGATAAACAACCCTTCCCAGCATTTCCAAAGGCCTCATAATGGAAAATGCTATCCACATTCAAAGAAAGAACTATGGGATTTGAATGAAGATTGAAGCATACTATTTGCTATTTTTTTTCTCTTCTGTTGAGTTTTGTTTCCTCTTTCTGTTGGTTCCTCCTATTGGTTCTAATTCTTACTTACAACATCACTAATATGAAAATATATTTAATAGGAATGTATATGTATAGCCTATATCAGATTGCTCACCATCTTGGGGAAGGTGGTAGGAAGGAAGGGGCAGAAAATTTTTAAACTCAAGAGCATATGGAAGTGATTGTTGACAAATCAAAATAAATTAATAAAAAAAGAAATAACTCTTTAAAAATGCCAGGGGAATGGTGTGTGTTTGTGATGGAATACTACTGTGCTATAAGAAATGATGAACTCAAAGATCTTAGAAAGGCATGGAAAGACTTGCATGAAATGATGAAGACTGAAGTGAACAGAAACAGGAGAACGTTACACATAGTACCAAGAATATTGTTTTAAGAACAACTTTGAGTGATTAAGTCATTTTGACTATTATAAATACACGAGTTAAAAATAAAGTACATATGAAGAAAGACACTATCTGTATTCAAAGAAAGAACTGATAAATACATGAATGGAATAATGTATAATTCCTATGTGTGTCTAATGGTAGCCACCTCTAAGGTGGGGGGAGAGAAAAAAGGGAAAAAAAAAGAAATTTGCATGATAAATTTGTTATATATTTGGAGGGAATGGCAGGTTGTGTATAGCAGATTTCTAATTTCATGTGAAATCATCTTTTTTTATTGTTCTGTGTTATGAAAATGCTTGTTTTGTTCTGTGAATTGAAAATAAAACAAATTTTTTAAAAAAGAAAAAAAAACATGCCAGAGAAGCTATTTAAAGCCCTTGCCCTTTTGAAAATAGGTACTAAAAAGATGTGTAATTATACAACATAGCTTTTATTTCCTAATTCCAAATGTCCTCGCAGCATTTCTCTGTAGTTATACCTTGCTTTAAGTAAGAAGTTTGTTTTCTGTTTGGGTACTACAGAAAAAATCACTTTTAAAAAGGCATTTTCTCATAGCAAACTAATTAGTTAAAATAAAGCTGTATTTAATGTACCTAAGAGAATTCCTTTGAGCACCTGAATCGTGAAAATAAAAAGTACCAGTTGTGTGAAGCTCAATTTCAATAGTAAAATATTTACTTTTCTGTGTCATGTCTTTAGATTATCTTGACCAATAGCACCAGGAGGCCATTCTACAGTGAAATCCCATACCTGAACCTGAGCTTAATAAAAAGATTTCAGCTTTCTAAGTTTCCTTAGTCCTCTCTGATAATAGAATATGTTGTTAATGTAGTTTAGGTAGTCACCATCCTTCCTACCTTCTAGGAAAATGTAAACTTTCGTGTGTGTGTGTGTGTGTGTGTGTGTGTGTGTGTGTGTACATTCAAACTCCCATGAAATGTAATAGGATGGACCTGTTACTAACTCTGGTTTTGTTACATTTTGAGCCTTGAAAGCCTTCTTTATTGCTTCAGATCCTTATCCTACAGTACCAATTAGGGAAGCCTAATGGGTAAGAAAAAGGTGGGAGATATATAGGTGAAGGAAATAAAGAAAGAAAAGAAATATTTTGGATAATTTTTCTGCTTTCATATCATATTCTCATCATCCCTTCCATTATGCTTTCTGTTTCTTATTGCTAGAGGCATGTTATTTTTTAATGGGTTTCTGAAATAACCTATACAATAAGGAAATAGGGATAAGAGTAGAAGAAAGTGGCTTAAATAGGTCTTCATTATTCAGAATAAAACTTAATTGAATAAATCAAATTTTTTTAGTATTTTTGAATTTATTTATTTTTAGTTTTCAATATTCACTTCCACAAGTTTTTGAGTTCCAAATTTCTCACCCCTCCCCCACCCCAAGATGGCATGCATTCTGAATACCCCTTCCCCTGGTCTGCCTTCTCTTCTCTCTCCCCCCTCCCTTCTCTTATCCCCTTCTCTTTCTATTTTCCTGCAGAGCAGGATAGACTTCTGTACCCCATTTCCTGGATTTCTTATTTCCCAGTTGCATGTGAAAACATTTTTTTAAAACATGTGTTTTTAAAACTTTGAGTTCCAAATTTTCTCCCTTCCTCCCTCCCCCACCCTCACTGAAAAGGCAAGCAACTCAATATAGGTTATACATGTGCAGTTATGCAAAACACTTCCTTAGTATACATGTTGTAAAAAACTAACTCTATTTCCCTTAATCCTGTCCTGCCCTCCCATTTATTCTATTCTTTCTTTTGACCCTGTCCCTCCTCAGAAGTATTTGCTTCTGATTACCCTCTTTCCCAATCTGCCCTCCTCTCTATCACCCCCTGCTCTCTTGTCCCCTTCTCCCCCTATTTTCCTGTAGGGTAAGACAGATTTCCATACCCAATTGAATGTGTATGTTATTCTCTCCTTAAGCCAAATCCTATGAGAATAAGATTCCTCATTCCTCTCACCTTCCCTGTTTCCCCTCCACTGTGAGAGACTTTTCTTTTCTGTTTTTTTTTGTGAGATAATTTACCCCATTCTACCTCTCCCTTTCTTCTCCCAGTATCATCCTCTCTCATCCCTTAATTTTATTCTCCAGATATGACCCTTAATCTTCAACTCACCCTGTGCCCTCTATCTATCTATATATACATACATATTTTTTTCCTTCAACTACCCTAATACTGACAAAGTTCTCATGAGTTACAAATATCATCTTTCTATGCAGGAATGTAAACAGTTCAATCTTAATAAGTCCTATGATTTCTCTTTCCTGTTTACCTCTTCATGTTCCACTGGAGTCCTGTATTTGAAAGTCAAATTTTCTATTTAGCTCTGGTCTTTTCATCAGGAATGCTTGAAAGTCCTCTATTTCACTGAATGACCATTTTTTCCCCTGAAGGATTATACTCAGTTTTGCTGGGTAGGTGATTCTTGGTTGTAATCCTATCTCCTTTGCCCTGAATATTATATTCCATGCCCTGCGGTCCTTTAGTGTAGAAGCTGCTAAATCTTGTGTTATCCTGATTGTGTTTCCACAGTACTTGAATTGTTTCCTTCTGGCAGCTTGTAATATTTTCTCCTTGACCTGGGAACTCTGGAATTTGGCTACAATATTCCTAGGAGTTTTCCTTTGGGGATCTCTTTCAGGAGGAGATCTGTGGATTCTTTCAATTTCTATTTTGCCCTCTGGTTCTAAAATATCAGGGCAGTTTTCCTTGATAATTTCTTGAAAGATGATGTCTAGGCTCTTTTTTTGATCATGGCTTTCAGATAGTCCAATAATTTTTAAATTCTCTCTCCTGGATCTATTTTCCAGGTCAGTTGTTTTTCCAATGAGATATTTCACATTGTTTTCTAATTTTTCATTCTTTTGGATTTGTTTACAGTGTCTTGATTTCTCATAAAGTCATCTTCCAATTGCTCTATTCTAATTTTTAAGGAAGTATTTTCTTCAGTAATCTTTTGGACTTCCTTTTCCATTTGGCCAATTTTTCTTTTTAGGGCATTTTTCTCCTCATTGGCTTTTTGGACCTCTTTTGCCATTTGGGTTAAGCTATTTTTTAAGGTGTTGTTTTCTTCAGCATTTTTTGGGTCTCCTTTAGCAAGCTGTTGACTTGTTTTTCATGATTTTCTTGCATCACTCTCAGTTCTCTTCCCAGTTTTTCCTCTACTTCCCTTACTTGCTTCTCAAAATCCCTTTTGAGCTCTTCCAAGGCCTGGGACTGATTCATATTTTTCTTGGAGGCTTTGGATGTAGGAGCTTTGATTTTTGTTGTCTTCTTGTGGTTGTATATTTTGATTGCCTTTTTCACCAAAGTAAGATAATACAGTCTGACTCTTTTTGCGCTGCTTGCTCATGATCCCAGCCAATTACTTGAGTTTTAAACTCCTTGTTAAGGTAAGAGTCTACTTCCAATGTGGAGAGTGTAATGTCTCAAGTTTCAGGGGTTTGTGTAGCTGTTTTCAGAGATACTTGTAGGGACCTGTAAATTTTCAGTTCTTCCAAGGTGGTATGATAAGGGGTGAGGTGTTTATTCCTTTCCTGGCCTGTGAGAACAGGTACTCCTTTCTGTCCTGTAACTGTGAGGAGGGGTTTCTCTCCACAGCCACTACAAGCTCCACCATGCCAGCGCTCTTCCTCACCCCAGCACTGCCTCCCAGAACTATGACCCAGATCCACCGGCAAAGCAAGAGATTCCTGCCTCAGCACTGGCAAAGAGATCCCTGCAGTCCCTCTCTGATCAGCCACTGGATTCCCCCTCAGCCTATGGGCTGGAAGCTCGGGAAGCAGCTGCCCCTCCAGGACCAGGCCCTTGGGGAATGGAGCTGAGACCCCGCCTTCCTCTCTGACCACCGACAGACACAGACTTTTCCCACTGACCTTCTAAGTTGTCTTTGACATTCGTGGATTGAGGAGGCTGGAAACCTCCACAGCTGCCCGCGATTCAGTCCTCTGAGGCCTGCTCCAGGTTTGCTGCAGCCTGCACGCCCACGCCGCCCTGCGATGCGCTCCCAGCCCGGTGCGATACACCTTTCTGATCAATCATCCAGGTTGTCTTGGGCTGGAAAGTTGTTTCACTCTGTCTTTTTGTGGGTTCTGCTGCTTCAGAATTTGTTTAGAGCCATTTTTTATGAGTATTTGGAGGGGTTTGGGGGAGAGCTCAAGGAAGTCACTGCTTTCACTCTGCCATCTTGGCTCCGCCCCCCCGAATAAATCAAATTTTTTCCTCTGGTCCTTTATTCCTCAGGCTAAAAGGCCATAAGAATCTTTAGGTTTTTGTCATTCAGTCATTTCAGTCTTTTCCAACCCTTCATGACCACATTTGGGGTTTTCTTTGCAAAGATACTGGCATGGTTTGCCATTTCCTTCTCCAATTCATTTTACAGAGGAGGAAACTGAAGAAAACTATGTTAAGTGACTAGTCCAGGGTCACCCAGCTAGTAAATGTCTGAGGCCAGATTTAAACTCAGGTTTTCCTGAATACAAGCTAGCACTTTATCCAATGCACCACCTAGCTTCCCCTCTTTGAATCCTAAGTTTCTGTTAAGACTCACTTCAATTGCTACTTTAAATTTTTGCAGAGCTGTACCCACTCCTCCCCAATCCACAGGTTACCTTGAATATATTCTGTATGTTTCCACTTACTTTGTAATGCTTGGTTTCTTTCACAAGGAAGGTATAGCTACATAATCTCTGCCCATGGTTCTTAACTCCGTCCTGCCCTCACACTTGCCAATCAAGATTCCTAGAAAAGAAGCACCACCTCAGGTTTACATTGAAACTTTCTCAGGATTATAAGGGTAATATTGTTGTGGGAAAATACACTCCTTCTATTCACTACTTTAGCTCTTTAGACACCATTGGTATACTTCCATTTACACAAAACCAACCACTCACAAGGGTACTTTAAGATCATAAATATACAATTTACTTAGTAATGAAACAAAATAAATCGTATCATTGATATTCAGATATTATGTCAAGTCTACGAACAATTAATATATTACAATCCACACACAAACTTGGGTCACATTCTCTCCAATACACTCGGATCTGTGAAGTAGAGTGACTATACAAAGAATCCTGTCAGGGAAGAACATGAGTGAAGCCAACAAAAGGGTTAATTTTTGGTGTGATTTTTGGAGCTGTAATTTTTGGTGTATTTTTTTTTCATCTGACTCAGAAATTATCCAGGAAAGTTCTTTGATAAGTATAACTCTTGTATTGAACAGATGCTCCCATTTCTAAGCTGAGTTATTTCATGCAATGCTTGACTAACATATCACTGGCCATGACATTTTACCTAAACTATTTGATCTACTTCATCACTTCTTTGATTCCTCAGTTACAATCTAGAATCTGTTCTGTTCAGCTAGTTTTATTTCAAAATAACAGTTGTAGTATCCATCACTTCTGCCTTAGCTGATACAATTCTGAAATCTGTCCTTTATTGTCTATCCTTTCTCTGTCTCTTTCTCTGTCTCTGGTCTCTGTCTTTGTCTCTGTCTCTCTGTCTGTCTGTCTGTCTGTCTGTCTCTCTCTCTCTCTCTCTCTCTCTCTCTCTCTCTCTCTCTCTCTTTCTCTCTCCCTCTCCCTCTCCCCTTTTTTCTCTCACTTTAGACTCTGGGTCCTCCCTGAAAATGACTCCATATTAAGTTACGGTTAGAACTAAATTCTCATCTTTGGTCTTTAATCAGATACATTAAATTTGTCTTATAATCACATAATAGTTTTGGTGTCCATATTTATTTTTAGCATTTGACAAATTGTCACTTTAAAATAATAGTAATAAGAGCAACAACTATCTATGAACTGTGTCAGAGTAAATATTTCTGTTAGAACTCTTATTAGACCCATGACTCAGACAAGTGAATAGCTAAGGTAGACTTGAGTTAGCAACTGCTGTTTGTCTCAGAAACAGATTTATGATCCATGGAAGTGAACTGTGCTCCTCCCTTTAGATGGCCATTCCCTTAAGCTTAGATATCTTAATGTTTCCCCATAAGAAGGCATGTTCATCCAGGGAAGGCTTTTTTTCCCCCCCAGCACCCACACACATAGCAGGTGTTTGTTTAATATATACTTACTGACTGATACTACCACAATCCTTTAATTATCTGGGCTTGAATCTTATTTTTTTTCTCCTCCACTACCTCCCCCATTCAAACACTGTAAAGTCCCCCGCATTTCACTTTTATTAGTGTTTTTTCCATTATATTCTTTCTCTAATTTCACTTTGTAATTCAGGCACCTAAAAGACTCCTAACAACTTCTAGCTTTTCCTTTCTTACATTCAGCTTTTGCATGGTTTTCTTTTTTAAGTGTATAGAACTAACCATGTTACTCAGATCAGTACTATAGTTGCTCCTTTTTCTGTTCCAAAAGAAAACATTAACTCCTTTGTTCAGCATTTTAGGTGCTCCACAGGCTGGTTCCAACCCACATTAACAGCCTTACTTCATAGCAGTCTTTATACACTATGCATTCAAGGACATTTTAGTAAATAATTAATATTCTATCTGTCTTTTCATGTCTCTGTGCATCCAGAGAAGTAGTCTCATGCCCAGATTTTGCCTCTGATGGTTCAATTAAAAAATGTCTCCTCTGTTCAGCACCGGTGATATTTTTTAATTGCAATTCCTTCCCTCTAGTGCTTAGGGAAGAATGGGCTGGTTAACTAGAATAAAATGAAGAATGTGAGTATAAAGGCAAAATATTTGAGGCAAGAAAAAACACTTGTAGTGGTGGGGAATCATGGAAGACTACAAATGTGGCTCCAGAAAATTTAGCCTTGCAGAAAAATGAGGATTCAGAAAGATAAACATAAGGATTGCAGCATATCCCAAGTATTGGGAATATGGAAATCCTGTGTTCAGGAAGAGATGAAATGTCATGATCAGAGAATTGCTTGTTGACATTTTTCTCTAATATCCTATGTCATCACCATCTCCTCCTCAAAGGCCTTCCTAGTACTTCCTACTCATCCTAATCCCCTTGTTGTGAGTAATCTACCCTCTCTCAAATTTTCTTTGATTTTACCTTAGTCTAGCTTAGTCTAACTTCTTTATTCCTATTAGCAAGAAACTTCTCCCAATGGGAAAAAGAAAAGTAAAAGTTTTTTAATAAATAAGCATAATTAAGCAATACAAATTCCCACATTGCCTGTATGTAAACTATCACCTTCAGTGAACAACTACATTTTAGGTAGCATTTACCTAAGAACATGTCACTCCCTCGTGGCCATCAGTTCTTTGCAGGATTTTCACTTCATCACTTTATCTCTAAGTCTTCTTACTACAAAGTCAGTATTCTCCAACATATCATAATATCATGAAAAATAGATTGGCCCCACCTTTGCACAGTTAGTTAAAAATTAAATCAGCAGAGATTATCAACAGTGAGAGCTCTCTGAAAACTATGCTTTCTATAGCTCACAGGTCTTTGAACAGTATTCTTGCCGAATTAGAAATGTACTCTCTTCTTCTAATAGCTCTAAAGAACCATTTGAACATGGTCCCATTGACCCTGAGACTAATTGTGAGGAATACCTGCCACCCTGAATCATCTCCCTAGAGATGTTAAAATAAATGTCTAGCCATGTATTTTTTTATTAGCACCTGTCATAGTAGTATAATTCCTATTTTGTTTAAAAGTACAATCATTAGCTGTTTCATAGTCATATAAATTCATAGTCATAGATTCCATAAAGCATGGGAATAGAGACAGGTTTTTTTGTGTTTTTTTTTTTATTATTATAGAAATTGTGCAAAACAAGACAAAATCCTTCAATGCAAGCTAACATGCATAATACAAAGATACTGAAAACCTCCAAAATGTCAATGGATAAAGATGGTGTTTTGTAAACATGGTACCTAAAAGCTATGAGCTATGAAAGATTTGTGAATATAACTACAAAACTGTCTTTAACAACTCATACAACAATATCTTGAGTCTTACAAGGCCTTGAACTTTTTCCTAAATGTAATACTTCCAAGGCCCTGGAACCCTTCTTGCTTATCTTTCTTAGACTAATTTCTTTTAAGGCAATTGGGGTTAAGTGACTTGCACAGGGTCACACAGCTAGTAAGTGTCATGTGTTTGGTCTGAGGCTGGATTTGAACTCAGGTCCTCCTGACTTTGGGGCCGGTGCTCTACCCCTGTGCAACCTACCTGCCCCTCTTGCTTATCTTTCTTGACAATGTTTCCCCATTCCCCATTTCTATCCAGCCAACGCCATGCATTCCTCTTTATTTCCAAATTTGTATCAGTGTACTATATTAGTACAAAATAGAATTCGTGATTTTTCCGGAGGCATTGTTTGTTTATTTTTCACAATTATCAAGCCATAGAGGCAGCTAGGTGATGCAGTGGATAGAGATCTGGCCTTGGAGTCAGGAGGACCTGAGTACAAATCTGGCCTCAGATACTTGGCACTTACTAGCTGTATGATCCTGGGCAAGTCACTTAACCCCAATTGCCTTACTCCCCAAAAAGTAAACAAACAAACAAACATAATTATCAAGCCAGAGACAGCTCCTGAATCTCTTGACCAAGTATCTCCCTAGTACCCACGTAACAATTGATACTAATTATGAATATGGTTCAGGCAGGCAGCCTGCATTTTTGCAATGACTACTGAGCTTTGAAAATGACATCTGAATCATTACATTTGATTTCTAAAAATATGTTAATTTCAAAATTAAGTTTTAAGTGCTTTATCAGGAATATAAGACAACTGCAGATGAAAAATGTTGTGTCCCATTTGTTGGTACATTCAGATAATTGCTATAATGATAATTATCTGAAATTTTCCTTCTTTGCCAAGTCATCAGTATGGACTCTAAAATGTTGCATTACTAGTTCAATGGAAATAAAAGATTAGTTAATTTCTCACAAATATTAGTCACAGAATACTAGAAACCATGTTTGTTTAACTACAAGTTAACCACATTTCATGACTGTTGTTGAGTCTCCTGTAAGTGAAAAGTTGGGTAAAAATTGTAGATTACAGGAAAGTGGTTGATTTTAATTGGTAAGGGAACTTTCCTCACTGGAAGCTCTCTACATCAACGGAGTCACAGGTCCTTTTGGGGGGGGGGGACAAAAAAGAAAACTAGAATTGGATGTTAGGCCTTGAAATAATCACAGTGATTGTCTAATCATGGGATTACATGCCAACTGAACTGGAAGAGACCTCAAAAGTTTTCTAGGCCAAACTTAACCCTTTTTTTGTCATGGTCCCTTTTGTCAGTCTGGTGAAGTCAAGGGACCCTTCTCAGAGTAATATTTTCAAATGCATCAAATAAAACACACAGAATTACAAAGGAAATCAGTTATGCTGAAATATAATTATCAAAACATGAAGGAAAACAAGTTCAGGGACCCTAGACTAAAACTCTCTGATTATAGTCCAATCCTTTAACTTTTTAAGATAGGGGATGGAACCATGACTTCTTAGGTATGGAAAATTCACAAAAGAAGATGCTACTAACAGTACCTAAGATTTGAGGGGGTTCTACAGCAGCTATATTTGTTATGCCTGCCTAGCAAATATTACTTTCTAACACTAATAAATTGTTGCTGGATACTTAATAAGTGATAGAGACAGAGAAGGACACACCCTGTATTTGGGGCATATGAGCAGCTGTAAAACCATCTCTGATCCCTGTCAACTGGATAGAACTGTCCTCTAACCTGTGAGTGATCAGAGCTGAACAGAGCAGGCTAGAGACAGGAGAGTCAGTAATCAAACAAAAGTTTAATTTCAAAGTGAAGGAAATGGGTTGCAAGTAAGGATACTTGTGCCAGAGCCCCACCCCTACTGTGTGAATGTGTATGTGTGAAACCCACTTTAGTGTGGCCAAATCTCAATACTTATGCCAATGGCTTCACAGTGAGCTATAGCCCTGACCATGAGGGGTGAAAGCATTAATTTGAAAAGTTTCATTCATAGCAGGGCTCCATGACCAGAGCATGGATAAAGCAGGGGCTTGTTCAAGCTCAGAGAATACCTGCTGCTGGTCAATGCAACACAGTAATTTATATGAAACAATACTGGGATTTTGTTGTGGCTATCATCAACCTGAGAGTGAGTGCAAAGGATTGTTTTTATGCCAAGCCCAGGGCACAGCTTGCTTGCTGGGCCTCAGCTCTAGACAACAGTGTGTCTCCCAATATTTTGATGTTTCCACCTTTTGGCTGAAAGAAGGGGGTCTGAAAGAAGCCCTACTACTCTGGCCAATAAAGAAGAGCATATACTGCCAACATGCAATGAAAGGCTAGTTGGGCAAGTACAAGATGATGCCCAGGGAGTTAGTTCCTTAAGGGCACCTATTGGGGAAGTTTGCCTCAGGTATTGTTGCTAGCCATTGTTTGCGTCCTATCAGAAAAGACAGGAGGCCAAGAATTTAGCAGAAGAAAATGCCAACACACTCTTGAATCAGGTCCTCAGTGGTTGGACACATAATAAAAGGGAAGAGGAGAACAAACTAGAAATATGTTCTCAGCCCATTACCATAATCTTGGGATAACTGTCTCACCTGGATGTCGACTGCTTCTGGGTCCATACTAGACAAACCTTGAGCACTCAGGAGGGTTCTGCCATCTGTTCAGGATAGGGGCTTTCTTCAGATGATTCAGGAGTACATACCCACAAGTTTGTCACTTCAAAAGGACCTTGTAGGCGTCCTTAGAAAACATTTGTGAGAAAACTCCCTGTATCAATCTTTGGATCTGTTTCTGGTCAGTATGATATAGGTCCTTGATTAAGAATCTCTAAAAAGCACATAGAGATCTAGTTTCCAGCCATGCAGGGCTAAATTCAAATAAAGCAATAAGGTTTTTTTATAAATTCATCATCATAATTACATTAAGGCTGGTATAGATCAAACTACTCAAACTTCTCACAATGGACTAGTTGTCAGAAGGGGAAATTTACATGTCACCAAAGAAACCAAGAAAACTTAAACATAACTAAAATCAAGTCTCCTTGTATTCTAGTAATCCGTTCTCAATATCCATTTAATCAGCACATTTTGAGTCCCAGGTGGCTCATGTCATTCTAAGATATCTTTTCTTGGACAATAGGCTTTATTCTCAGCACAAATATAAAGGGAACTCTCCTTCTCTGGTTGCAAATTTAGAGCTTCCTAGATAACTCTGAAACTTCAGAGAATTTCAGTTCATATACCATTTTTTGCTTCTATCCTTACCTAAATCCTGAACCTGATAAAAAAAATCTTTCAAAAATTTATGAGGGTCTAAACATAAAATGAACTTTTCCGCCCTTCAAAATTATCAGACAGATATTTTAGAATTGGGGAAATAATTTCACTTTCTTTACCATTATCCATACAACTCACGGGTAAAAATCCATAATCCAATTTTGAGAACTTATTACTAGAACTTTTTCAAAGCCTGAATTTCAATGATCAATAAATTTGGAAGCCAATCATATATATATATATATATGTATATATATATATGTATATATATGTGTATATATATATGTATATATATGTATATATGTATATATATATATATATATGTATGTATATGGTTCTTAGAGAAAACTGTCTAACCCTGTTTCTTTTCTCAAAATTTATTATTTCATTTAATTAGAAAACTTTCACATTACATCTTTGACTTACTACTTTGTTTAATCATTTCTGTCTTAGGAGGATATCATCCCTATATTATAATTTGACCACAAATATAGGTTAAAGTTGTAAGATGTTCATACCTGCATCCTATTAAAATAACTCAGAGATGTTCTAGTGTCAGTCTATTATTATTAGATTAAGTATTATACTTATAAAACTTCTTGATTATAGAAATTTACAATAAAAGGAGAAAGGACACAATATCACATATCATAACTGAGGGAAAAAAACTTCTTCACCTCTGTTTGATTCCACTCATAAGTCATATGTGAAAGCCAATCATGTAGTCACAGGGTATCCCCACACTTAGTGTGTGGGTGTGTGTATGTAAAGTAACCAGAGAAATTTCTTTTCAATAAGGAAATAGCACAATGGGGAAATAGAGTCAGGAGGATCCTGCCTAGTCCATGCCATGAGCATCCCCAAAACTCTTCCCAGGCACATACATTCACCTTTGTCAATTTCCATACATTATCACATGCCATTTTCTACTATTGGCTTCATCACAATTCAGATATCAATTGCTGCAATCAAAGTTCAAAACAATAGTAAATTACAGTCCCAGGAATTTAAATAGCAAAATTTCACTAACTACAACTTTGGGCTGAATATCTTTCCTCATGTTTCCCTAACAGTTAATATTTCATAAATCTTTTACTTATAAATTAAAACTACCCACATTCTAGAGCTTCATATGTACAACAGATACCTGATAGCTGACTCATCATTGATATATTCCTATTCACTTTCATAATAGCCAAGAATTTAAAAGGAAAATTCACTATTATTGTAACTTATTATTGTTATTTTTATTGTTATCTGTTTTATAACAAAATATACATCATTAAATATTTAGGGATTTTAAAATATCTATTTCATCACATTCTTTTAAAAGCCCAATTCATGTGTAATATCATCTAGTTTAAAAAGTTGTTTTGTCTAGCAGCATTTCTGTTACAATGGTCTCTCAAATTTCACAATATAAGAAAATTTAGAATTACAATAATAACACAAACAGCATCATATATTTTAACCATGAAACAAAACCTCAGATGACATTGATTCAGCTAATTGCATTTCCAAATTATCACATATAAAATCATTAATCTTATTATCTTTGACATTTCAAAACCATGTAAGTTATTAGGTATGGAACAATTGCATTCAATTAAAGAAATAATAACAATATAGTGCTTAGAATATGCCAGTCATTGTGTTAAGCACTTTACAATAACACCTGGACATAGATACTGTTATTATTTTTGTCTTTATAAACCAAGAAACGGGGGCAAACAGAGATACAATAACTTGCCTAAGATTACTAGGAATCTGATTTGAGATGAGAGGGGTTAACAGGGAGGAGAGGGTCTCTAAAGGGAATCTCTGGTTAAACAATCATTCAAGGGAGGGTTAACAAGAGGTTACTATAAAGTGCAAGGTGTTGACCTGTTTTTTTTCCCTTTTTTCACTTTGGTATTACTTTCAAACTAGCTTCCTTCCTTCATTTCCCTAGAACAATGTTATTAATCTTCAAGGGAAATGTCTTCTACTTTTAACTTTCATAAAATTTAATCCTTAATTTGCCTTAAAAAAAATTCTACAGCATGCTACCCCAAAACTCACTAAGCTATTTCAGAAGGGAGTGAGTTCCTGGAATTACCCCAACGTAACCGGAGTTCTCTCTTGTAACCTTAAGATGATAAATCTCCAAATTAATTAATGATTATTCTACAAACATCCAAAATCTAATAAGATATTTTTACCAGTTCTACAACTTTATTTTACTTCATTTCTGTAATTCCAACATACACCAAATAGAAGTGACAGGAAGAAAAAAAAAGTATCTTGCAGGTTTTGTTTTGTTTTATTTTGTTTTTCATTTTCTTTTTTTCTTATAACCTAATCTCCTGTGGAAAGCCTAATGTGAGAGTCAGCCTGCTTACTGGGACAATTATTTCAAGTATGAAAGTTCATTAATCTTTCCCAGTGTTCTAAACTCTCTGGCTACAGCCCTTAGAAGTTTTTTTTCTAACTGGCTGCATTTTAAATCTTTCAAGGTAACAGAATCTAGCTCACAATATATACATAACACAAACATTTTACATTTTACAAAAATACAAACACACATAAAAAGACAAGACAGATACAGACAGAAACAAATAGTTCTAACAAAGTGCTTAGTCACCATCCATAGCCAGGAACAGAGGCACAGAGTTTAACCAAATACTCTCTTAGTCTGTGGGGGTGGGGGTTGGGGACAAAGCCAGAAAAGAGCAGGTAAAAAGCTTCCTAGTCTATGGAGGCCTAAGCCAAACAGAGCAGGCCAGAGCAGTTGGTTAGGGCAACAGAGAGTACCCTTACTAGATATCCTTACTAGAGACACCCAAGAAGAATGGGGTCACCAAAGTGCCTCAGAGTTTTCCTCACAAAGAATAGAGAACTTAACCAAGGAAGGAGCTCCAATATCAGAGCAGGAAGGAGGACGGGGGACTCACTAGATGGGGGACAAGGGGTGGACAGAGCATTAGACTGCAGAGAAAAAAATATCTCTGGTGACATCTGGAGAGTTCAGTGGCCTGATTCTGTGTCTAATACCACTTCTGAAACCAATTAACGTCAACCAAATGGAATTGGCCTCTAACCTGTGGGTGTCTAGAGATGAACAGAACAGGCTGGAGACAGGAGAGTCAGTAATCAAAAGTTTAATTGCACAGTGAGAGAAACAGCTTGCAAGGAAGAACACTTGTGCTAGTGGGAAGGGGACCCACTTTAGCGTAGACAAATCTCAATACTTATTCTAATGGCTGCACAGTGAGCTGTAGTCCCGACAATGAGGGGTGACAGCATTAATGTGACGACCTTGATTCATAACAGGGTTTCATGGCCAGAACATGGATAAAGCAGGTGCTTGTACAATCTCAGAGAATAACTGGTGCTGCTCAAAGCAATACAATAATTATATGAAACAATTCTGGAATTTTGCTGTGGCTGAGATCCTCCAGAGGGTGAGTGCAAAGGATTGTTGTTATGCCAAGCCCAGGGTGCACCTTGCTTGATGGTTCTAGGCTCTGAAAAACAGGGTGTCTCTCAATATCTTGACACCCCATAGGATTATCCTTACAACCCTGAGGGGGAAAAGTAGTCAACTAATCTCTGGGGACTCAATGTGCTAGTGCTTCTAGCAGTAGGGAGAATGAACACAGAGGTAATTTTACAAAAATAAATGTTTTTCTTCTGGAGTAAATATCTGGAATGTGACTCTCCCCAAATGAAAAACAGGCAACATTTTCCCTCCATTGTAGATTTCATGAATTGGGGAGCAGAGTATGAAATATTAATGGCACTGTTGCATAGAGGGAAAGAGGAGTATCAGGTGAAAATCACATGGTTTCTGAATGGTCCAACTTCAAGATATGCACAATTCCCTAAAAGGCTTTGTTGCTGAAATTTAATATAAAAGCGACCCTTTGTAGATGCTGCCAAGTATTAAGAGAGCATCAAATTTTCAAAACATCCTGTTGCTGTTATTATTCCAGCAGATGCCATGCCTGGGAACAGCTAAATAAGGCTCTAAGTTCTGTCCTCCTTTAGGCCTCACCATAACTCCCATTCCTAGTGTTTCCATGGTCTAACTTCTTAATATGAAAGCTATAATTAAATCACTACTATCATTAAAACATCTGGAAAGTGCTAACGTATCATTCTATTCTTCAGTTGACTATCTTTGTAACTTTCAAGATTTTAACTCCCTTCCCTGTCAGTCACCTACATATTTTCTCCCTCTAAGTAAAATATAAGATTCTTGAGGGCCAAGAATACCTCACTTTTGTACTTATATTCTCATTGCTTAAGCAAATGACTGGCATATAGTATTTTTAAAGGTCTTCCTTTCTAACCAGATGGATGTGCAGTAGCCACTCATGGGCTGAATTCCACTACTTTCAAGCAGAAGAACTTTGACTTTCTCCATTTCTGACCTTGGCCAATTCATTCTTCCTTAGTCATCCTAGTTATTTCCTCCATACCCCCCTCTCCCAGGGACTTATCACATTGGTGATAAACTTAATTTGGATACCCAGTCAGCCTTAGCCCACTGAAGCACAGAATTCTTGAGTTCTACATATCCACCAGTCTCAGCCCCTCTATTAGCAGATAGTGTCCATAATACTCAGCTGCATAGAAAACTCTCAAATGTATTTGCATTCATTCATTAGGTAATTTACACATATACAAAAAAGAAAGAATCTCTTATCGTGGAATAAATGTCAGGCAGTGTTTTAGCAGTAATTCATCTGCTGACAGTCTGGCTCCTACTCTGAAAGCCTATTGACTAATGAGGGCCTCAGCCCCTCAACCTTTATGTCTTCTTGTTATATCACAGTACCTGTCTACCCTCCAGCTTTTCACTTTGTGCTGTTGGGAATAATAAGCAAATTACTACATAACAGTTTCTAAAAAAGGTTGTCATAGATCATGTTATGGCTCCACTCACTACCTCTGTGGTTTCACCCTTCCTTGACCACTGCTTACTATGTCTATTTCTTCTTTTGGAATATAAACTTCTTCTAGGCACAAACTATCTTTTTCATGCTAAGCTCAGCCCCTGGTACATTCTAAAAGCTTAGTAAATTCTTTTTGATGACTTGATGGACTATATTCCATGAAAATTCAACTGGGGTAAAATTTGGAAATATATTTCCTGCATCAAAAACCTTTTTCTATGTGAAAAATACTAGTAGCATAAATTATCTACCACTGAAATCCCTTATGAAGAAAAAAAAGGAAAAAAAAAGTTAGTAGCCAAACCTCGTTTTAAAGATACAATACTAAAATGAAGATGAGTCCATCAAGTTGGAAACATAAATGTTTATATCAACTCACAATTTTTACTAACTCACACTAAATTTTTGAAATCTATTGATCTTAAATAGCATATACCTCCAAATGTTTATGCCATGTCGCTGCTAACCTGAACTTGAGGATCTTGAATATACCTCTGCTGCTGTCATTGAGTAATTTATGTTAGCTGTTTTCATAATGGATGCAGTTGCCCAGAATGACCATTATCTGATCTCTCACTGAGTCATTAAACCAGGATACTCCCTCACCACTAGTCATTGTCACAATGTAGACTAGAGAAGGTTCCTAGTTCTAGCCAAGTCCAGGAGTATCCAGGCTCTGATATCTTTTAGGAAATGAATTCTAATCTGAAAGTACCTGTATGATAATTCAATGGATAAATTTCTGTGCAACACACAAACATCCAGGGGTTTATGTTATTTAGTTTACTAAATCATCACCTACCTGGAGAAGGGTTTCATCCAGAGAAGGTAATTTGGTGAACATATCAAGTGCTCTATGTAATGCAAAGGATGGTGGATCATTCATTGGTCATTAACTATAGTGCCCAAATAGTCACATAGCGACAGCAGCAAGAGCATCCACATTTAATAGCAGAACATATCACTTCCTGGCTAACCTCCAAATCAAAGAAGGGAAAAGCTACCCTTAGAAAAAGGAATAGAACCTAACCATAAGCCCACATTAGTATTGTTTCTATTAACAAATGCTTTGGATTTTTGTGTGTTTGATATACGGAGATAGATCAAAGACTAATTTAGTTTTTGAATGTTGATCATTGTCATCAAAACTAACAAACTCTTATTTTTAACAATTAGCATATAAATTTTATATAAATATTTTAACAATTAACATATAGATCATTCTAATTCATGGATCAATCAATAAGTAGTGAGTCTAAAGTGCTATGCTAGGTTTTGGAGGAGTAGAAATATAACACAGTATAAGATAAAAACTATGTTTTATGTTTTTTTTTAATTTGGGAAGAAAATTAGGTAAATAATATAAAATAATCTGTAGTAGAAGTGCAACACTAAATGTCACAAATGAGAGGACAACTGGAAGAAGGCTGGGTAAGTGACTAAGTGATAGCAAGAAGTGATTCTGGTTCAAGAACACCACCTGGAAAAACTCTAAGCAACCAGCTTTGATTTTACTAACGCTTCATAGCAAATTGGCTAAAGGTGCAAATGACAGCCCTGAAGTTTTTGTCCTGAACTTCCTTCCTCTGCTCCTTCACCACTCATCAAGGAAAAAGGACATAGGCATTACTGTATTTGCCTAAGGAAGGGATTCAAGAAATGAAGCATTTGCCTGCCCAGATATGAAACTAGAGAACCTACATGCAAACTCCTATTTAATTTCCTCAAGCTTTTGTTCTTGGCTGGAAGTCAAGGGATTGAATGGTAATAAGTAACTTTAAGAAAAACTCAAGAGAGAACAATAAGGAAGTTGCACAATTACAAAGAGCCCATAGACTCAAGTTTTGAACTGGTAAATGATAATCTACTATATCTAGCCAGCACAGACAAAACAAAACCACACCCACTACTCCAGCTATTATGTTATCACTTTTCCTGTTTGCTTACTCCTCCTTCTCCTCCCCACCAACATATAATGTTGGCAAGTCATGTTCTAGTACTCATAAATCAATTTTTCTTCTTTTGGAAAGGGACTGATCTATGACTTTACTCACCATTTCTATTACTTAGCAAACAAAAACACACTTTCATGGCTACAAGTCTCTTGATTCCCTGTCTTTTCTCTCCCCTCTTCCTGACCAGCTTATTGGAATGTAAACACTTCCAGAGTAGGAACACTTCCCTTTTTGCATTTCTATTCTGAATAATTAGTAGAGTTCTTAACACATAATAAAGGAATATATGTGTGTATATATATATATATATATATATATATATATATATACACACATATACATATACATATACATATATGTGTGTATATATATATAGAGAGAGAGTTCTTAACATATAATAAAGGAATACATATATATGTATATATATATATACACACATATACATATACATATACATATATATGTATATATATATACACACATATACATATACATATACATATATGTGTGTATATAATAGAGAGAGAGTTCTTAACATATAATAAAGGAATACATATATATGCGCACACATGTGTGTATTGTGTATACATATATACACACATATATGTGTGTGAGAGAGAGATAGAGAGAGAATCTGGAAGAGGATAAGAGAATCTCATGACATGATTTTTTAAAAAAACTATTATCTATATAGATGTTTTCTCTATAGAATTTAATATTTTCTTTCACAACAATATCTCTGTTGATATGCTTATCTTCCTGTTTTAAAATATGACATACACACAATTATCATTGCACTCTCACTATTTTTCTGACTTATGGTAGGATAAAACAAGATTGTTCAGTAGTAAAGATAAGAGAAAGAAGTATGCAACTGCAGATTAGAAACGATCAGGAAAAGTCTGGTAGAGTATGACTCAAATGATCTTCCAGAATGGGCAAGATTTTGGTGGATAAAAAGGAGATCATTTTAATCAAAAGGAACACCTTAAAAGTTCTAAATTAAAAATGATCTCAGGAAGTACTGTTGAGTCATGTCTAACTCTTCATGACCCCACATGGCAAGTCTAGGGGTCATTTGACATTAATCGAAGGGATCATTTCCTTCAAAGTTTCAACCAAAAATAATATTCCAGATAGAATGGGAAAACAATGATATCATAGGTAGGTAGCTGGGTAGGTAGGTAGAAGGAAGAGACAGAGAAAGAGAGAGAGAGAGAGAGAGACAGAGAGAGAGAGAGAATTAGGAAGGTTTTTAGGATGGCAGTGCATAGGCTGGAGTGGCTATGAAGAAGAGCTGATGAGGAGCCATGGCAGTGTCCAAGTATAATTGAATAAGTTCCTTTACTAGGATGAAGGCTACTATAATGAAAAGAAAGAAAGAAAAAAGAAAAGAAAGGGATGGCATGCCTCTGGGAAGAGGGTAGAATAAAAGAAGATAAAATATTTTACCTCCTACTGAGACATATCTATATCTATCTATGCAAATATGTATAAATATATGCATATATGTATTATTTTTTATTGTTAACATTCATTTTTATTGTGATTTCTGAATTCTTTCCCCCCTCCTGCTCTTCCCCTCCCCATTGAGAAGGCAAGAAATGCAATTATCAATTATACACATGAAATCATGCAAAAATATTTCCATATTAGCATGTTGCCAAAAAAGAAAACAAGAAGAATAAAGTAAAACAAAATACACTTCAATCTGTACTCAGACTCCATCAGTTTGCCACAGCAGAGAGGGTATACTGGTCACAATTCCAAGGCAGAAAACTGTGCTTGCAGTTGCTCATGGACCAGAATACAGGCCAGGAGAGTAGTGACTACACTGTTTATTTGATCACATTATATTGGAAGAACAGAAAACTTACAGATCCCCAGGACTAGCTATGAAAACAAAAGAACAAAACCAAAACCAAAAAGGCTTCAGACAGTGCCTTCTCCACCCTGGGAGCAGAGGTCAATGTTATCATGGAGTTAAAAATTGAGAAATAGGCTGCAAAAATAAACAATCAACAACAACGAAAAAAAAATCACTATGGTGACAGGAAAGATCAAGATGCAAACTCAGAAGATGAAAACAATGTCAGAAGTGCTACACACAAAGCGTCAAAGAAAAAGTGAATTTTATCTCAGTCTCAAAAAAGATTAAGAGGTAGAGGAAAATTTGGGGAAATAAATGAGAGTGAAGCAAGATAATCATGGAAAAAAGTGTCAATGGTTTAGTAAAGGAAGCATAAAAATCAAAAGATATGTACAAAAATTCAATGAAGAAAATAACTCCTTAAAAAGTAGAATTAGCAAATGGAAATGGAGATGCAAAAGTTCACTGAAGAAACTAATTCCTTAAAAATTATAACTGGGCAAGTGGAAGCTAATAACTCCATGGGGCATCATGAAACAATAACACTATATCAAAATAATGAAAAACAGAAGAAAACGTGAAATTTCTCTTTGGGAAAATAACTGACTGGGAAAATAGGTCCAGGAGAAATAATTTAACAATTATTAGACTGCCTGAAAGCCATGAATTAAAAAAAAAGCCTAGATATCATCTTTCAAGAAATTATAAAGGAAATGTTCCCTGATATTCAAACCAGAGGGTAAAATAGAAATTGAAAGAATCTACCAATACATCCTGAAAGATTCCAAAATAAAAACTCCCAAGAATATTATACCCAAATTCCAGAGTTTCCAGGTTAAAGAGAAAATACTGCAAGCAGGCAGAAAGAAACAACTCAAATATCATGGAGCCAAAGTTGGTATAATACAAGACTTAGCAGCTAATACATTAAAGGATTGAGGGGTTTTAAATATGATATTCTCAAAGGTAAAATAACTAGGATTACAACTAATTATCACCTACCTAGAAACACTAAGTATAATCCTGCAGGAAAAATTAATATTTAATGAAATAGAGGATTTTTAAGCATTCCAGAAGAAAAGACCAGAGCTCAATAGAAAATTTGGTTTTCAAATTTAAAATTCAAGAGAAGCACAGAAAGGTAAACAAAAAAAAGAGTAAAAATAAGGGATTCAATTGAGTTATTTGTATGGGATGATGACATGGATAACTCCTAAGAATATTAACATTATTAAGATGGGTAGAAGGAGCATACATTGAGCAGATGGCATAAGTTGACCGTGATAAGATGATATAAAAAAGGTAAAAAAAAAAAAAATAGGGATGCACAGGAAGAAGAGAGAGGGAGGGGCAAAAGAGGTATATTATTTCATATAAAAGAGGCATACTGTTCCATATCTTAAATCTGGGCTAAAAAAATAGCGTGGTGGATGAATGGAATAGGTTGGTAGGCAAGACACAGTAGTCAGTAGTCAGTGACTACAGTAATCTACTATTTGATAAACCCAAAGACGACGAACTTTATGGGATAAGAACTCACTCTTTGACAAAAACTGCTGGGAAAACTGGAAAAGAGTATGGCAGAAACCAGGCATGGACCAGAATCTCATACCATACACCAAAATAAGGTCAAAATGGGTTCAGGATTTAGATATTAAGGCTGATACTATAAGCAAACATGTAGAGGCCCACAGGCGAGTAGGACTCTGACCCTGATGGCTATATAAGCCCTCTCAGGTGAGGAGCTTGCTCCTTGGCCTGGATCGGTTCTCCACTCCCCAGAAAGAAGGGCAGCTAGGCAAGCTCCACCATAAACAATGTTGGTAGCTCTAGCACAAACATATATCAAGTATTGCTAGTTCATGTATTAAATACTGGGACAGTCCAGGAACAAGAAGTACGTGGTATTTCCACCGGAACAGAACGGGAGAAGGACACAGCCAGGATAATGTTGCAAAGAGATGTGCTCATTGATACTTTGATTAGTATTCATGAGAAAAATTCTCGGTGTTGCCTATTGGTAAAGGTATGTAAACTTTGTTGCTTTGTCCGCTGTTACATTGGGGTATGTTCCCATGAATCAAAGGTATAAAACTGCCTGCTGTGCTCTAATAAAGTTAACTCCGTTTTCCATCATGCTTGGAGTCCCATCTCTTTCATATTTGCCTCGCAGTCTCCGGTCAAGAACCCATTCAAAAACTCTTTCGCAGATGTCGCTGCTGGTTGGCAGAGCTGCCCCAACTCACACAAACTGGTTGAGCAAGGAATAGTTTACCTGTCAGATTTATGAAGAATAGAAGAATTCATGATGAAACAGGAGATAGAGAACATTATAAAATTCAAAATGGATAATTTTGATTACATTAAATTGAAAATTTTTTGCACAAATAAAGCCAATGCAACTAAGATTAGTAGGGAAGTAGAAAATCGGGAAAGAACTTTTACAACCAGTGTCTCCGATAAGGGCTTCATTTCTAAAATATATAGAGAATTAAGTCAAATTTATAAGAATACAAGTCATTCCCCAATTGATAAATGGTCAAAGGATATGAACAGGCAGTTCTCAGATGAAGAAATTAAAGCCATCTATAGTCATATGAAAAAATGTTCTAAATTACTATTGATTAGAGAAATGCAAATCAAAACAACTCTGAGGTGCCACATCACACCTATTAGATTGACCAAGATGACAAAACAGGAAAATAATCAATGTTGGAGAAGATGTGGGAAAATTGGAATACTAATGCATTGTTGGTGGGGTTGTGAGATGATCCAACATTTTGGAGAACAATTTGGAACTACGCCCAAAGGGCTATAAAAATGTGCATTCCCTTTGACCCATCAATAGCACTTCTAGGGTTGTATCCCAAAGAGATCATACAAATGGGAAAAGAACCCACATGTACAATATTTATAGCAGCTCTTTTTGTGGTGGCAAAGAATTGGAAACTGAGGGGATACCCATCAATTGGGGAATGGCTGAACAAATTGTGGTACATGAATGTAATGGAGTACTATTGTGCTATAAGAAATGATGAGCAGGCAGACTTCAGAAAAACCTGGAACTGATGCTGAGTGAAGTGAGCAGAACCAGGAGAACATTGTACACAGTAACAGCCACGTTTTACGATGACTAACATTGATAGACTTAGCCCTTCTCAGCAATGCAAAAATCTAAGACATCTCCAAAGGCCTCATGATGGAAAATGCTATCCACATCCAGAGAAAGAACTATGGAGATTGAGGCATATTATTTGCTATTTTTTCTTCTGTTTTGTTTTATTTCCTCTTCCTGGTGCTTCCTCCTATTGTTTCTAATTCTTCCTTACAACATCACTAATATGAAAATATGTTTAATAGGAATGCCCTCATCCAGGACTCCAATGCATACCAGGCGCCACAGCAGGGCGTTGTCTTCAAAGAGACCCCGTGAGTCCTTCTCGTCTGGTGTGAGCCGCTCCCGCGTTGCCTTGCGGATCTTGGCCAGCGTGAACTTGGCCAGCGTGAACTTGACCCGCCACACCTCCGGCTTGTTTCGGAGCGCATGCTCGCTGATTAGCTTCAGCTCCTGGTCCAGGAGCGACTTCCTCAAGGGCCGCTGAGTCGTCACCTATGTCTTCTGATACACCCAGCTCCCGGCAACCTGGCGACCAGCATCTTGTCCTGGCAGGACAGTCTGACCCGCGCCTCCTACTCGCTTCACAACCGGCTGGGAAAAGCTATGAACCTCGTCTTGACACACTTCAGAAGGGACTTGCTTCCTTGTGATAATATATTTAATCCTATACTGCCGCAGGCACCTGCCTCCAGGGGTGTGTTCATTTTCCTGACTAGTATGAAGAAAGAAGAAAAACGCCGGCCAGGTGGGTAGCAAGTTTATTAACCTTATGGCTACGGTTTTTATACCTCGCTCGTGGAAACAGCACCCAGAGTAGCAATGGCAAAGTATCAACAATGATTTTTCTCATGGGAGCAGTAACCATGGGGAGTCACCCCCTGAACCATCTCCTCACCTCCCTGTTATCTCCAAGGTCCTTCTGTTCTCAAGAGAGACAGAGCAAGGGGGGTTGGAGAGTCCATGTTTCTGACTTAGGCAGCCATCGGAGGCAGGAAATCAACTGGTAACACCTGGACTGGCCTGAATCCTCTGACTTGTCAGTGCTGGCCCCCACACTATACATCTGTAATAAACCTAGCAGAATTGGCATTACAAACCTAGATGGTAATTATGCTACTTTTCTCAGTGAACTATAGCTTCCTCATCTAAATCTGGTTCTGTGTACAGGTTTTAATATAATAACTCTTGTAATTTTTTTTTTTGCTTAGGCAGTTGGGGTTAAGTGACTTGCCCAGGGTCACACAGCTAGTTAAGCGTCAAGTATTTGGTCTGAGGTGCTCTATCCACTGTGCCACCTAGCTGCCCCAACTTCTCTTGTATCTTTTATGATTGTCTGAAACCTATCTATACTTCTGAGATCTCTATTTAGTACTGCCTTATGTTTTTTTTTAATTGTCTTTCTGTTTGAGCCTTTTGTAGAGTTATGATTCAAATGAGACTCCCTACTTGTCTAGTCAGAATCAGCTCTCGTGTTACCTGGTTTGCCCAGTCACTCTTTCTTTGAAAAAACGGATTCTTTTTTCTTAACAGTTTGGTAGAAGCCACAAAAGGAATTGTGCTGGTACTGTATTTTTCATAGGCAGCAATAATTCCATTTTATAGTCCTTTTCCAATTGACATAGAATGTTTCCTCTCTCAAAGGACAAGACATCCCTCCTCCCTTCAATTATTTTGATATTAAGTAATTGTGTTTTTAGTCATTTTCAATCGTGTTTAACCTCATTGCCTATATATCTTATTTCCCAGTTGCATATGAAAACAATTTTTTTAACATTTGTTTTTAAAACTTCGAGTTCCAAATTTTCTCCCTTTCTGCCTCCCCACCTACCCTCATTGAGAAGGCAAGCAATTCAATACAGGTTATACATGTGTAGTCATGCATAACACTTCCATAGCAGTCATGTTGTAGAAAACTAACTATATTTCCCTTCATCCTATCCCACCACCTTATTTATTCTATTCTCTCTTTTGACCCTGTCCATCCTCAGAAGTGTTTGCTTCTGATTGCCCCCTCCCCCAAATCTGCCCTCCCCTCTATCATCCCCCTGCTCTCTTTTCTCCTCCCCCCCCATTTTCTTGTAGGGTAAGATAGATTTCCATACCAATTTGATTGTGTATGTTATTCCCTCCTTTAGCCAAATCCAATGAGAATAAGATTGACTCCTTTCCTCTCATCTTCCCACGTTTCCCCTCCACTGTAAAAGCCTCTTCTTGTCTGTTTTATGTGAGATAATTTACTCCATTTTACTTCTCCCTTTCTCATTCTCCCACATACATACACACACACACACACACACACACACACACACACACACACACACATATAATTTTCCCCCCAACTACTGACAAAGGTCTCATGAGTTGCAAATATCATCTTTCCATGAGGAACGGAAACAGCTCAACCTTAATAAGTCCCTTATGATTTTTTCTTTCCTGTCTACTTCTTCATGTTTCTCTTGAGTCTTGCATTTGAAAGTCAAATTTTCTGTTCTGGACTTTTCATCAAGAATGTTCGAAAGTTCTGTATTTCACTGAATATCCATTTTTTCCCTTGAAGGATTATACTCAGTTTTGCTGGGAAGGTGATTCTTGGTTCTAATCCTATCTCCTTTGCCCTCAAGAATATCACATTCCAAACCCTCCGGTCCTTTAATGTAGAAGATGGTAAATCCTGTGTTATCCTGATTGTTTCCATAATACTTGAATTGTTTCTGGCTGCTTGCAATATTTTCTCTTGACTTGAGGACTCTGGAATTTAGCTATAATATTCCTAGGAGTTTTCCTTTGGGGATGTCTTTCAGGAGGTGATCAGTGGATTCTTTGCATTTCTATTTTGTCCTCTGGCTCTAGAATATCAGGGCAGTTTTCCTGATAATTTCTTGAAAGGTGATGGCTAGGCTTTTTTTTTGATCATGGCTTTCAGGTAGTCCAATAATTTTCAAGTTATCTCTCCTGAATCTATTTTCCAGTGTGATATTTTACATTGTCTTCTTTTTTTTTTCATTCTTTTGGTTGTGTTTTACAATGTCTTGATCTCTCATAAAGTCACTAGCTTCCAATTGCTCCATTCTAATTTTTTAGGAAGTATTTTCTTCAGTGAATTTTTGCCCTTCCTTTTCCATTTAGCCAATTCTGCTTTTGAAGGCATTCTTCTCCTCATTGATTTTTTGGACCTCTTTTGCTGTTTGGGTTAGCCTATTTTTGAAGATGTTACTTTCTTCAGTATCTTTTGGGTCTCCTTTAGCAAGCTGTTGTCTAGTTTTTCATGATTTTCTTGCATCACTTTCATTTCTCTTCCCAGTTTTTCCTCTACTTCTCTTACTTGCTTCTCAAAATCCTTTTTCAGCTCTTCCATGGCCTGATAACAATTCACATGTTTCTTGGGGGCATTGGATGTAGGAGCTTTGACTTTGTTGTCTTCTTCTGGTTGTATGTTTTGATCTTCTTTGTTACCAAAGAAAGATTCTATTGTCTGACTTTATTTTTTGTGCATTTTGCTCATGATCCCAGCCAATTACTTGAGTCATAAACTCTTTGTTAAGGTAAAGGTCTGCTACCAGTATGGAGAATGTACTAAGCTTTGGGAGTTTTCTGCAGCTGTTTTCAGAGACACTTCTTGGGACGTGTAAATTTTCAGTTCTCCCAAGGTGGTGTGATCAAGGCGAGGTGTTTACTGCTTTCCTGGCCTGTGCACTGGTGTATGAGTGACCACAAGCACTCTCTCCTGCCTTGGAACTGGGATTCTCTCTCTACCACCACTACAAGCTCCACTATTCTTCCTTGCCCTAGGATCACCATCCAGAACTGTGACCCAGATCCAAGCACAGGCAAAGGAAAAGAATTCTGCCTCAGCACCAGCAAAAGATCCCTACAGTCCCCCTTTAATCAACCACTCAATTACCCCTCAGTCTGGGGGCCAGACACGCAGGAAGCAGCCACTGCCCCAGAGCTGCAGCCAAGGTTGGGGCTGGGGCTGCACTTCTCTCTCACTGTAGTCACAGACTTTTCCTAATGATGTTCTAAGTTGTCTTTGATGTTTATGGGTTGAGAAGTCTGGAAACTGCCACAGCTGCCTGTGATTTGGTCCTCTGAGGACTGCTCCAAGTTTTGCTGAGGCCTGTTTTGCTTGCACGACCATGCCAAACTGTGTTCCTCTCCCACCTGGGTGTGATAGACCTTTCTAATGACCCTACCAGGTTGTCTTGGACTGGAAATTTGTTTCACTCCGTCTTTTTGTGGGTTTTGCTGTTCTAGAATTTGTTTAGAGTAATTTTTTACAGGTATTTGGAAGGGTTTGGGGGAGAGCTCAAGTGAGCCACTGCTTTCACTCCACTATCTTGGCTCTGCACCTTGGTCTCCCACGAGATTTTGAGTTCCAAATTTTCTCCCCATTTCTCCACTCCCACCACCCCAAGATGGTGTGTATTTTAAGTACCCCTTCCACTAATAAGTCTCTTATGATTTCTCTTTCCTGTTTACCTTTTCATGCTTCTTTTGAGTCTTTTATTTGAAAGTCAAATTTTCTATTCAGCTCTGGTCTTTTCATCAAGAATGCTTGAAAGTCCTCTATTTCACTGAATATTTATTTTTCACCCTGAAGGATTATACTCAGTTTTTCTGGATAGGTAATTCTTGGTTTTAATCCTATCTCCTTTGACCTCCTGGTGCAGCCCCAGTACTGCCACCCAGAACTGGGACCAAGATCCAAGCACAGGGAAAACAAGAGAATCCTGCCTCAGCACCAGCAAAGTGATGCCTGCAATCCCCCTCTGGTCAGCCACTTGATTCCCCCTCTGTCTGTGGGCCGAGAGCTCCAGAAGAAGCCACCTCCCTGGGGCTGCACCTAGACTGAGGATGGGCCAAGCATCTCTCTCACCATGGTCAACAGACCTTTCCTACTGACCTTCTAAGTTGTCTTTGGCATTTGTGGGTTGAGAATTCTGAAAACCACCACAGACTCCCTTGATTTAGTACCCTCAGGGCTAATCCAGGTTTGCTGAGACTTAGTTTTTGCTTGCCTGGCCCATACTGAACCGTGCTTCTTTCCCAGCCCACCACAGTAGATCTTTCCAATAAACCATCTAGGTTGTCTTCAGCTGGAAATTTGTTTCACTCTGTCTTTTTGTGGGTTTTGCAACTCTAGAATTTGTTTAGAGCCATTTTTATAGGTATTTGGAGGGGTTTGGGGGAGAGCTCAAGAAAGCCATGTTGGCTCCACCCACTTGATAATTTCTTGAAAGATGATGCCTAGGCTCTTTTTTTGATCATGGCTTTCAGGTAGTCCAATAATTTTTAAATTATCTCTCCTGGATCTATTTTCCAGCTGAGTTCCCTTTTTCCAATGTGATATTTCACATTGCCTTCTATTTTTTTTTTCATTCTTTGGGTTTTGAATTATAATTTCTTGAATTCTCGTTGATTCATTAGCTTATGTTTGCTCCATTCTAATTTTTAAGGAATTATTTTCTTTTTTTTTTTCCAGGAGAAAGAGAATTAAAGAAGTTTATTATATCAAGGTAGCAACATGTTGACAGGCTGAGCACTGGAGATCAGCAATGGCTTCAAGATGGGGCAAGCTGTTATTGGGAACTTTCTTTTTTATTATTAATTTATTTGATTCATCAACAATAATTTCCACAAGCTTTTGAGTTTTAAATTTTCTCCATCTCCCTTCCCCACTCCCTCCCCAAGACGGCTTGCAATCTGATATAGGCGATACATATACATAAGGAATTATTTTCTTCAGTGAGCTTTTGGACCTCCTTTTCCATTTGGTCAGTTCTGCTTTTTAAGGGATTCTTCTCATTGACTTTTTGGACCTCTTTTGCCATTTGAGTTACTCTATTTTTTTTTCAGTCTGTCAAGATTTATTGTATAAGCCAAATAGAAGGGTACTATGTACAAAGTATATAGGGGAGGATCATTTCTTAGTCTCCTCCTCCTTGGACAAAGTCTTGATGATCTCCTCTTTCTTAGCCTGCAGACTCTCTATCTGATGCTTTCGTGCTTCCTTATTCTTGGACCAGCAAGCTTCAGCCTGATCAGCCAAAAGCTTCTTTCAGGCCTTGTATGCCTTCAGCTTTTGAATGTGCTCCATAAGGATCTGCTTATTCTTGAGCACATTTCCATCCACCTTCAAGTACAGGCTGTGGTACATATGGTGGTCAATCTTTTTGTATTCATAGTATCTTCAGATCAGACAGCACAGAATCCTCATTCGCCTCAACCAGGTCACCTTCTCAGCCATATGAGTATTGGCAGTATGCTTTCTCTTACCAATGCCATGTGCCTGCCCTTCCATCAATCCAGACTATTTTTTTGGCATCTGGCATAAGAATGCACAGCAACAGGTTTCTGGATGATCAGCCCATCTTTAATCAGCTTCTGGATCTGCTGATGGGAATTAGAGTTGGCAATTTCATTGTTCTCATTGAGGTCCAGCCATTCCTTCTTTCCACATCTAAGGACACGAGAGGCAAGCCTCTTCTGAAGCCTGAGCATACTCATGCCTGCAACTGAATCACAGAAAGAAAGGAGAGAGAACCAAGTTAGTCGATTTTTTAAGGGGTTATTTTCATAAGTATTTTTTTTTCGGTCTCCTTTAGCAAGCTGTTGACTTGTTTTTCATGATGTTCTTGTATCACTCACATTTCTCTTCCCAATTTTTCCTCTACTTCTCTTACTTGCTTCTCATGATCCTATTTTAGCTGTTCCATGGCCTGAGACCAATTCATATTTTTCTTGGAAGCTTTGGATGTTGGAGCTTTGACTTTGTTGTCTTCTTCTAGTTGTAAGTTTTGATTTTCTTTGTCACCAAAGTAAGATTCTATCATCTGAGTTATTTTTTTTTGGTTTGTTTTGTTTTGTTTTTGCACTATTTGCTCATTTTCCCAGCCAATTACTTGACTTTTAAACTCTTTACTAAGATAGGGGTCTGTTTCCAGTATGGAGGATGTACTGTCCCAAGCTTCAGGGTTTTTGTTTTGTTTTGTTTTGTTTTGTTTTGTTGTTGTTGTTTTCAGTTGTTTTCAGAGATACTTCTAGGGATCTGTAAATTTTTCATTCTTCCAAGGTGGTACAATAAAGGCCTGTGTTCTGGTCCATGAGTGACCACAAGCATTCTTTTCTATTTTGGATCTGTGAGGAGGATTCTCTCTGCACTGCTGCCAAAAGATACACCACAACAACACTCCTTCTTGTTGCAGGACTGCCACCCAGGACTTTGACCCAGATCTAAGGACAGGCAAAGCAAGAGAATCCTGCCACAGCACCAGTAAAGAGATCCCTGCAATCCCCCTCTGATCAGCCACTTGATCCTCCCACCATCTGAGGTCCAAGAACTCTGGAAGCAGCCACTGCCCTGAAGCTGCTTCACTACTGGAGCCAGACTGTGCTTCTCTCTCACCCAAGTATGACAGACATTTCCTAATGACCTATTAAGTTCTTTGGTGCTTGTGAGTTAAGAAGTCTGAAAGCCACAACTGCTCATGATTCAGTCCCCTGAGCCCTGCTGCAGGTTCGCTGAAGCCCAGTGTTTGCCTGTCTGCCCCACAGTGAACTGTGCTCCTCTCCCAGACTGGTGCAACAGACCTTTCCCATCAACCATTTAGGTTGTTTTAGGCTGGAAATTTGTTTTACTCTGTCTTTTTTGGGTTCTGCTGCTCTAGAATTTGTTTAGAGCCATTTTTACAGATATTTGGAGTGGTTTGGGGGAGAGCTCAAACAATTCACTGCTTTTACTCCCCCTTCATGGCTCCACCCTGATTCAGTGAAGATGCTTATTTCTTAAAACATATGTTTACATGTACTCTTCCTTCTCTTTATTTCCTGCCAACTCCCATATGTGGATTAGTCTTTCTGCATGGCTTCTATTTTTCACCACTTTAACCTACATGATTCAGTGTGTTAGGGCAGCTGTCTGTGGGACTGAAAATAGATAATTTACTATTCTGGCTGGCTGCCAGATTCCATCTGACTTTAAAATGGTCCCAACTCCTTTCCCACAACATTTAAAAACACATTTGAACAAAACAGAACTATATATTTCAGAGAAACTGTTAAATTAACAATCATTTTTGACAAACTTATTTAACTTTTACCTCTGTACATCAAAATATTCCTTTTCCATAACCTCCTGATTATCTCTGATATTCTTTTTTTTTAGTTTATCCATTCTTCTCTTCTTCTGTCTCAGAGAAAGAGATATCCTTCCTCTTTTCATATCAGTGCACATTGTTAAAGGCCTACTATGTGAAAGGGACCATGTTGGTTTGAGAGACACAGAGGATATATCCTGAAGAAGCTTGTAATCTATTTTTGTACAACAACATGAACACATATAAGTAAATACAAGAACAACTGAGGAAGAAGTAGCATTAACAACTTGTGGAATCAAGGAAGGCTTTACAAAGTAGATAGAGCCTAAAGTGAACATAAAAAGAAGTTAAGAATTATGAGGATCCAACATATGGAAAAGATGGCTGGCAAGAGAATAAAAGGAAACCTAAGGGAGAGATCCAGAGGGTGGCAAGAGCTAAATACTAAAGTTTTGTTTTAATTGTAAGCAGGGAAACAGCGCAATCAGACTACTAGCTTAGGGCTGTTATTTGACATACATGTGTAGGATACATTATATAAAAGAGAAACTGGAAGAGGAAAGACTAATTAGGAGCATATTGTCATACTTCCCATTTGAGGAGACAAAGACTCAGACTAGAATAGTATATTAGTGACTCAAGAGAAGAGAAGCAGATTCAAGAGATGTTGATGTGACTTCAACAAGGCTTGAAAACTGATTAAATATTAGGAGTTTTGGAGAGGTATCATTAATGATTCTAAGTTTCTAGATTGGTTGAGTAGGATGATCTTTGTGCTCTCAACAAAAATAGAGAAAATTGGAGGAAACAGTATGTGTGGGGGGATAACTTTATCATAGTGAGTTTCAGATATGTGTCATGAAGGTGGTGATGTACAATAAGTAGCTAGTAGTTCTCAACTCAAGTTCGGGGGAGAGAATATCAGGACCGGAGATATAAGTTCAGCAATTATCTAAAGATGTGGCTAAAAAGGAGAGTTCTCTTCCAGAAGTCAAGACGGTAGAGCAAGCAGTAAATCACTGTAGCTCTCCCATATTCATTTCCAAAAAACCATAAAATAGTGCCCCAGAACAAATCCAGAAACAGCAGAACCAGCAAAAAAAAGACATGGTGGAATAATCCTTTAGCCCTGGAGACTTGGAGGATCAGTAAAAAAAAAAAAAAGGCAGTCTCATCCAGGTAAAAGGGGAGCACATTCCAGGAGGGGAAATATCCTAGCACGCCAGCAGCAAGCCCCATTTCAGCAAACCAGTGGGAGATCTTGAGCCCCAGTATGGCAGAGCAGGCAAATGCCAACACCAGGACCTTCCTTACCATAGCCAGGGGAATCAGCAAATTCCAGCTCTGAGAACCACCACATGATTCAATGTAGCCCCAGGCAGGCAGGTGTCCTGCAGTGTCCAGACCTACACATGCTTTGGTACAGCCCCATGGAAATGTAGAAAAACCACACCTGGCCTCAGCACATACCAGATACCAGCACTACCACCCCAGCTCAGCACCAGGTAAGCTGCCAGACCCCTACAGCCTCTAGCAGTGCAAGTCACCCCCACACCACCCTTTCAACATAGCACCAGATATGAGTATCCCTCTTGGGCCTCAGGGAAATGTCAGCATAGCACCAGGAAAGCAGCCAAGTCCTGCAGCCACTGCACAAGAAGCCTGAAAAATAGCCCCTCCCACCCAGGGTGCAGAGATCAAATTTAAAAGAAAGGAAAAAGGCTAAAAAACAGATGAGCAAAAACAACAAAAAGAATCTGACCATGAAAAGTTATGATGACAGGGAAGATCATGACACAAACTCAGAAGAGAACAACAATGTCAAAACTTACGGGCAAAACTCCGAAGAAAAATGAGATGTAGTCTCAAGCCCAGGGGAAAAACACACGGTAGAGCTTAAAAAGGAACTTAAAATTCATATAAGAGAGGTAGAAGAAAAAGTTGGAAAAGAAATGAAGGTGAGGTTAGAGAATTATGAAAAAAAAAAGACTTAACAGCTTGTAGAACTGCTTAAAAAGTAGATATGGCCAAATGGAAAAGGAGATACAAAAATCCACTGAAAAAAACAACTCCTTCAAGAGTATAATTGCCAAAATGGAAAATAAATTACAAAAATTAACTGAGGAAAACAATACCTGAAAAGTTTGAAATGGGCAAGTGGAAGCTAATGCAATATCATGAATCAATCAAACAAATTCAAAAGAATGCAAAAATGTAAGAAAATGTAAAACAACTAATGGGGAAAACAGCTAACCGGGAAAACAGATCCATGAGAGACAAAATCAGGATCACTGCACTACCTGAAAGCCATAATCAAAAAGAGGACCTGGATAGCATCCTTCCAGAAATCATCAATGAAAGCAGCCCTGATATCTAGAACCAGAGGGCAAAACAGGCATCACCTCAGGAAAGCAACCCCAATTTAAAAATTATAGTCACATTTTAGAACTATTACATGAAGGAA
The DNA here is from genome assembly GCF_003287225.1 of Phascolarctos cinereus. NCBI lineage: Eukaryota > Metazoa > Chordata > Mammalia > Diprotodontia > Phascolarctidae > Phascolarctos > Phascolarctos cinereus. The sequence goes on from NW_027556402.1 coordinate 78,185,881, forward strand.
AAAATACTACAAATGGCTAGAAAGAAACAATTCAAAAGTTGGGGAGTGACAATCAGGATCCCACACGATTTGGCAGCTCCAACATTATAGAACTGGAGGTGATGGAACATGATATTCTGGAAGGCAAAGAACATTAAACCATACCCAAGAGTCACTTACATGGCAATATTAAGCACAATACATCAAGGGGAAAAAATGGTCATTCAATTAAATGGAAGGATTTCAAACTTTTGTAAGGTGAACACCAGACCTAAACCAAAAGTGACCCAAATATCAATACCCAAGAGAAGCATAAACAGATAAAAAGGAAAAAAAAAAAAAGAAAACACAAGAGATGCAATAGACCTAAACTGCTTACATCCCCACCTGGTAAGATGATGCTAGTACTTCGTTAAAAAAAAAAAAGTATTAATGTATTTTGACTTATCAACAATCACTTCCATATGTTTTTGAGTTTAAAATTTTTCTCCCCCTTCCTCCCCACCACCCTCCCCAAGACAGCGCACAATCACATATAGGCTATACATTTACTTTCCTATTAAACATATTTTCACGTTAGTGAAGTTGTAAGTAAAAATTAAAACCAATAGAAGGAACCATTAGAAAGAGGAAACAACACTCAACAGAAGAGGGGGAAAAAATGATAGCTATTCTGCTTCCATAGTTCTTTCTTTGGATGTGGATAGCATTTTACATCATGAGGCCTCTGGGTATGTCTTAGATAATTGTATTGCTGAGAAGGGTTAAGTTTATCAATATTAGTCCTTGTACAACGTGACTCTTATTATGTACAATGTCCTCTTAGTTCTGCTCACTTCACTCAGCATCAGACCATACAAGTCTTTCCAGGTTTTTCTGAAGTCAGCCTGCTCATCATTTCTTATAGCATAATAGTATTCCATTACATTCATATACCACAACTTGCTTAGCCATTCCCCAATTGATGGGCATCCTCTCAATTTCCAATTCTTTACCACCACAAAAAGAGCTGCTATGAATATTTTTGCACATGTGGGTCCTTTTGCCATTTGTTTGATCTCTTTGGGATATAGCCCTAGAAGTGCTATTGCTGGGTCAAAGAGTATGCACATTTTTATAGCCCTTTGGGCATAGTTCCAAATTGTTCTCCAAAATGGTTGGATCATTTCACAACTCCACCAACAATGTATTAATGTTCCAATTTTCCCACACCTTCTCCAATATTAATCATTTTCCTGTTTTGTCATGTTGGCCAATCTGATAGGTGTGATGTGGTACCTCAGAGTTGTTTTGATTTGCATTTCTCTAATCAATAATGATTTAGAGCATTTTTTCATATGACTATAGATGGCTTTAATTTCTTCATCTGAGAACTGTCTGTTCATATCCTTTGACCATTTATCAATTGGGGAATGGCTTGTGTTCTTATAAATTTGTCTTAATTCTCTATATATTTTAGAAATGAGGCCTTTATCAGAGAGACTGGTTGTAAAAATTCTTTCCCAATTTTCTACCTTCCTTCTAATCTTAGTTGCATTGGCTTTGTTTGTGCAAAAACTTTTCAATTTAATGTAATCAAAATTATCCATTTTGCTTTTCATAATGTTCTCTCTCTCCTGTTTGGTCATGAATTCTTCTGTTCTCCATAGATCTGATAGGTAAACTATTCCTTGTTCTCCCAGTTTGCTTATGTATCAGCCTTTATATCTAAGTCATGAACCCATTTTGACTTTATTTGGTATATGGTGTGAGATTTGGGTCTATGCCTAGTTTCTGCCATACTCTTTTCCAGTTTTCCCAGCAGTTTTTTTCAAAGAGTGGGTTCTTATCCCAGAAGCTGGGGTCTTTGGGTTTATCAAATAATAGATTACTATAGTCATTGACTACTGTGTCTTGCATATTTAACCTATTCCACTGATCCACCATTCTATTTCTTAGCCAGTACCAAGCAGTTTTGATGATTGCTGCTTTTAATACAATTTAAGATCTGGAATTGCTAGGCCACCTTCCCCTGCATTTCTTTTCATTAGTTCCTTTGATATTCTGGACCTTTTGTTTTCCAAATGAATCTTGTTATTATTTTTTCTAACTCTATAAAATAATTTTTGGTAGTTTGATTGGTATGGCACTGAATAAGTAAATTAGCTTAGGTAGGATTGTCATTTTTATTATATTAGCTCGGCCTACCCATGAGCAACTGATGTTTTTCCAATTATTTAGATCTGATTTTATTTGTGTGAAAAGTGTTTTGTAATTGTGTTCATAGAGTTCCTGGGTTTTTCAGGAGGTAGACTCCTAAATATTTTATAATGTCTGCAGTAAGTTTAAATGGGATTTCTCTTTCCATCTCTTGCTGTTGGGCTTTGTTGGTTATATATAGAAATGCTGATGATTTATGTGGGTTTATTTTATAGCCTGCAAATTTGCTAAAGTTGGTTATTATTTCAAGTAGTTTTTACTTGATTCTCTAGGATTCTCTAAGTATATCATCACGTCATCTGCAAAGAGTGATAGCTTTTTTCTTCTTTGCTTATTCTAATACATTCAATTTCTTTTTCTTCTTGTATTGCTGAAGCTAATGTTTCCAGTACAATATTGAATAACAGTGGTCATAATGGACATCCTTGTTTCACCCCCGATCTTACTGGAAATGCTTCTAGCTTGTCCCCATTACATATAATGCTTGCTCAAGGTTTTAGATAGATGCTATTTATTATTTTAAGGAAGAATCCATTTATACCTATGCTTTCTAGTGTTTTTAATGGGAATGGGTGTTGTATTTTGTCAAAAGCTTTTTCTGCATCTATTGATATGATCATGTGGTTTCTATTGGATTTGGTGTTGATATGTCCAGTTATGCTGATAGTTTTCATAATATTGAACCAACCCTGCATTCCTGGTATAAATCCCTGCCTGGTCATAGTGCTGTAACCTATTTGCTAATATTTTGTTTAAAATTTTTGCAACTATATTCATTAGAGAAATTGGTCTATAATTTTCTTTCTCTCTTTTGATTCTTCCTGGTTTAGATATCAGCACCATATCACATGTAACTCTTCTGGCCCTGGAGATTTGTTCCTAGGGAGTTCATCAATGGTTGTTCAATTTCCTTTTTTTTTTTTGAGATGGGGTTATTTGAGTATTTTCCTTCCTTTTCTGTTAATCTGAGCAATTTATACTTTTATATGAATGTATCCATTTCACTAAGATTGTCAAATTGGTTGGCTTATAGTTTGACAAAATGATTCCTAATTATTGTTTTAATTTCCTCTTCCTTGGTGGTAGCTTTGCCCTTTTCATTCTGATACTAGTAATTTGGTTTTCTTCTTTCTTTTTTTTTTTAATTAAATTAACCAAAGGCTTATACATTTTATTAGTTTTTTCATAAAACCAGCTCTTAGTTTTATTTATTAGTTCAGTAGTTTTCTTAATTTCAATTTTATTAATTGTTCCATTGGTTTTCAATATTTTTAATTTGGTGTTTATTTGAGGATTTTTAATTTGTTCTTTTTCTAGTTTTTTTAGTTGTATGCCCAATTCATTAATCTCCTCTTTTTCTATTTTATTTATTTAAGCATTTAGAGATACAAAACTTCCCCTAAGAACTGCTTTCACTGCATCCCATAGATTTTGTTATGTTGTCTCATTATTGTCATTCTCTTGAATGAAATTATTGATTGTTCTATGATTTGTTGCTTAACCCAATCATTTTTTAGGATTAGATTATTTAGTTTCCAATTATTTTTTAGTCTAGCTTTCCATGGCCCTTATTACATATAATTTTTATTGCATCATGATCTGAAAAGGATGCCAATTCTAGTTTTTAAGAGATTGTTTTCTTCTGTTAGTTTTTGTACCTCCTTCTTCAATTGGACAGTTGTGTTTTTTAGGGATTTGTTTTCTTCAGTGTACTTTTTTTTTCCAGTTGGCCAATCACATTTTTTAAGGACTCTTCTACCTCTCTCATTTGACTTTTAAAATCCTTCTTGAGCTCCTCTAAGAAGGTTTTTTGGACTTCAGACCAGTTCATATTTCCTTTTGGCATTGCAGATGTGGGATTGTTGACAATGTTGTCCCCTTCAGAATTTCTGTCTTGATCTTCACTATTCTCATAATATGAATCTATGGTACATTTCTTTTTACTCATGGTCTTTCTTTATTCCCTGGTCTTTAAAGATATTTAGCTCTCCTGCTAGGGAACACAGAGCACTCACCCAAGCTTCTTGTGTTGGGGGCCTAGGTCTTAATTACTGGCTTTGTGTGCTGGGGCCTCTTATGTTGGTAATTAGAGGCTGTAGAGTTCTGTCAGTTTATCTTCATGTTGGGCTGGAGTCAGCAAGGCTGGAACTTTCTGGCAATTCCAGGTTGCCTGCTTTTCCTTTCCTTTAGCTTTCTTCAGCTCCTTTTAGATGGGTGCTGTAGGGTGTTTATCTGCCTGGGGCCCCTTGCAGGGCTGCCTCCCTAGTTTCTACTAATTCACTGGGAGATTCCTTTGAGATATAGTGCTGAGGCACCTAGCAGTTTTCCCACCTTGCCTCAGCCGGTTCTCCCTACCCTTACTGAGGCACTCGAAGGTCCAGGTGTTGGTGTTTTCCTGCTCTACTGCCTGGGCTTCAGGATTTCTTCACAATTGGAGGCTGCAGGGCTCCAACAGCTCACCTGGTGTTGGTCTGGAACCAGCAAGGCCGGGGCTTTAGGAAGACTTTAGGTTGCTTTCTTCACCTCCTTTCAGATGAATGCTGCAGGGTACTTATCCGCCTGGGGCGCCTTGTAGTTCTGCCTCCCTTATTTTTGTTGAGGCACCGGAAGACCTGTTTGCTGGGCTGCTGCACTGCTGCTCTCTGTCTTTCTTCTAGTTCAGCTGTTCCAGGGTTTTTTTCTGGGGTAATATTTTCTGGGTTTTCAAAGGTTGATAGGGGAGAGTGAGAGCAACTACCAAATTTTTACTCTGCCGTCTTGGCTCCTGTACTTCTTACAAATTATATCACTAACAGTATAAACACAAGGAAGGATATACATAGAGAGTATGGGTATGGGGTGAATTTGAGGAAATGACATAAAAAAAATTAAGCAATGAGAAAGAGGAATACAATGGGTGCAGGAGGAAGGGAGAGTAAATTATTTCATGTGAAGAACTATTACAATGGAGGGGAAGATGGGAGGGAGACAATGGGCATTGCTTGAACATTACTCTGATCAGTATTAGCTCAAAGAAAAGAATAATATAAACAATCAGTTGATTATGTAAATCTATCTTATCCTGCAGAGAAGGACAAGTGGAGAAGTTTAAGTAAATGGGGGGAGTGAGGAACTGAGACAAGGTAGGACAGATCAGAGAAGGTAATAGACAGAGGCAAAACAGTGGTGACGTAGGAAAGAATGAAAGGAGAGGGCAAACAGAAGGAAGAACGGGATGGAGGGAGATATACAGGTAGTTACAACAACTGTGAATATGAATGGGATGAAGTCTCCCCCATAAAACGGAAGTGGAAAGCAGAGTGGATCAAAAAGCAGAATCCTGCAATATTGTGCTTATAAGAAACATACTTGAAATGGAGACACATAGAGCATAAAGGTAAGGGGCTGGAGCAGAATCAATTATGTTGAAATAAAAAAAAAGCAGGGGTAGCAATCCTGATCTTAGACAAAATAAAAGCAAAAATAGAACTAAGGAAGGAATGTACGTCTTGCTAAAAATTACCATTGAAAACAAAGCAATAAAATTAGGAGAGCAAGGAATAGTCTACTTGTCAGATCTATGGGGAGGGAAAGAATTCATGACCAAACAAAGGATGGAAAGCATTGTGAAATGTAAAATAGATAATTTTGATCATTTTAAATTAAAAATGTGTTCTACAAGCAAACCAATGCAACCAAGATTAGAAGGAAAGCAGAGAGCTAGGAAACAATCTTTATAGCGCCTCTGATAAAGTTCTCATTTCTCAAATGTATAGGGAACTGAGTCAAATTTATGAGAATACAAGCCATTCCCCAATTGATAAATGGTCAAAGAATAGGAACAGACAATTTTCAGATGAAGAAGTCAAAGCTATCTATAGGCATATGAATAAATACTCTAGATCACTTTTGATTAGAGAAATGCAAATTAAAGCAATTCTAAAAAGACTCTACAAAACCAACCTCCCACCGATCAGATTGGCTAATATGACAAAAAAGGAAAATGATAAATGTGGGAGAAGATGTGATGAAAATTGAGACACTATTAGTGGAGCTGAGAACTGATTCAACCATTTAAGAGAGCAATTTGGAACTATGTCCAAAGGGCATCTCAGCTGTGCATACCCTTTGATGCAGCAATACCACTACTAGGTATGTATCCAAAAGATATTATAGAAAAGGGAAAAGGGCCTACATGTACAACAAATATTTATAGCAGTCCTATTCATGGTGGCAAGATATTTTAAATCAAGGGGATGCCCATCCATTGGAGAATGGCTGAAGAAGTTGTGATATATGAATATAATGGAATACTATTGTGAAATAAGAAATGATGAACGGACAGATTTGGAAACACTTGGTACAAACTGATGCAAAGTGAAATGAGTAGAATCAGGAAAATGCTGTACACAGTATCAGCAACATTGCACGATGATCAACTATGAATGACTTCACTTTTCTCAGCAACACAATGATCCAAGACAAGAACAAAGGACCCACAAATGAAAATGCTCTCCATATCTAGACAAAGAACTGATGGACTCTGAATGCAGATCAAAGTACATTTTTTCACTTACTTTATTCTTTCTTGAATTTTTTTTCCTTTTGATGTGTTTCTTCTGTCACAACTGTAATAAATATGGAAATGTTTTACATGATAGTAGATGCATATACTATATCAAACTGTGTAACATTTTCAGAAGAGGAGAGGGGAAGGAGGGAAGAAGAAAAATTTGGAACTCAAAATCGTGGAAAAATGAATGCTAAAAATGTTCTTGATATGTAATTGTGGGGGGAAATGCAATACTACGAGTACAAAAGAGAGGTTTGAATAAATGGGGCCAGAATAGGAGGGAGGGAAATATAGTTAGTCTTTCGCAACATGACTGTTGAAGTGTTTTGCATGACTGCACATGTACATAGCCTATGTTGAATTGCTGGCCTTCTCAATGCTAGTGGGTGGGGAAGGAGGAAAGGAGAGAATTTGGAACTCAAAGTTTTAGAAACAAATGTCAGAAATTGTTTCTGCATGCAACTGGGAAATAAAATACACAGGCAAAGGGGTATAGAAATCTATCTTACCCTGCAGGAAAATAGAAGGGGAAGGGGAAGGAGATAAGAAAAGGGGGGTAAGAGAAGGGAGAACAGATTAGGTGAACGGGGAATCAAAATGTAGGCCATCGTGGGGTGGGGGGAGGGGAAGGATGGGGAGAAAATATGAACTCAGAACCTTGTGGAAGTGAATCTTGAAAATAAATAAATAAATAAATTGGAAAAAAAAGATAAAAAAAGAAGTGGTGACTTTCAGTCCAGGTTGTAGCAAGTGGCTGAAACATATTTCCCAGCTTTTGGCCCTCTCTAACTGGCTTTCTTTCTCCAACTCCAGCACCTTTCTCCTCTGTCACCATGATGGAACAGGTCATCACCTTCGCCAAAGGCTTTCTGGTCAGTGACATCATTGCTGCTATCTCCAAGACTATGGTGGCCCCCATGGAGAGAGTTAAAGTACTATTGCAGTTGCAGCATGCAAGTAAACAAATTGTTGCAGATAAACATTACAAAGGCATAATCAATTGTATAGTCTGAATTCCAAAGGAACAAGGGGTGCTTTCCTTCTGGAGGAGTGACTTAGCAAATGTCATCAGGTATTTCCCCATCTGGGCCCTTAATTTTGCCTTTAAGGATAAGTATAAGCAGGTGTTTTTAGGAGGAGTGGACAAGCACACACAGTTTTTGAGATATTTGTCTGGAAATCTTGCTTCTGGTGGTGCAGCTGCAGCTACTCCTCTCTGCTTTGTCTACCTCTTGGGTTTTGCAAGAACCCACTTGGCAGCATCCTAAATAAAAAAGGAACCAGTAAATATAGATCATGCAAGACTTAGCATTTTGGACCATTGACATTCAAGAAGTTTCTGTTGTCTTTTTATCCAGGCCAGATCATGTTTGTTAGGGGAGCCAGGAAAAGCTCTTAGAAAAAGGGACTCACTTATTGTGATTCATTATTCACATAGTGGAACTGATGATGATTCAGTATATTGAATCTATTGGTTTTAGGAGAATAACAGTTACCATGGGTCCAAGGAGGCCGATCAACTTAAGCCACTTACTTTAAATGCTCTTTCGTAGGACCATAAATTTGTGTTAAAGTATTTATTTTTAAAAAATTATCTCCCATTTGTACTTAAGCATTATATGCACTATTTTGTGCAGCTGACTATTTGGCAGTTATGAAAATCTGTGTTGGGCACTCTACTATAAAACAGAAGTAAACATAGATAAATAAATATATAGATAAATAAATAAAAATAGACTCTTTAAAAAAAGGAAATGGTATCAGAAAATAGTATTTGTACTTTTGGCCAAAGTTTAAAATAAAGAATAAGTTTCCTGGCCACAGATGGAATGTTCCTTATGAGACTGACTAATGATTTATTTACCTGGAGTCCAACAAATATAACCAAAAGAGCTTTAAACTGTACAGAAAGTATGAGCAAGAAAATTGTCCATCAAGCTAAATACTTCAGAAAACAGGTAAAATGTAAGAAGACAAATAGCAAATGAGGAGCTCAGAATTCATAAAAAAAAATACAAAAATAAATACAACACTAAAATCACTGGCCTTCAACATTATAAGCAAATGCATAAAGTACAGGTAGCAAGCAAAATAAATTATAACTAATGTGTGGAGGGAAAAATGATCTGCATATCAATAATACTTAGGATGATATCCATGAACTGAATATGACATTTAAAAAAAAGAAAGGATACCTTACTCAATTGGAACAGAATAAATGAAAATTGGGCAGAAAGAGCAGAGATGTGTATTAAGAATATACATGTAAGTGAATCCTGGAAGGAGAAGAAGAAACATATTGAGTACATTATTTCTTCCTTAAAGAAAAAGTAATTTAAAAAATTATAGACAAAATGCCTGCTTTCCAATCACTATACTGTCTCTTTAAAGACAATTTATACATAGAACAAGGTCATCCCTGATGAAAATATGAGAAGAGGCTAAGTATATATTCACAAACAATGGTTTATAACAGAATAAATTCACATTGTAACACTATTCTACGAAATGTATAGAGAACGCAAAATGTCATGCATCTATCCCTGCTTCTCCAAGACATCCTCAAGTTGTCAAATTGATATTACTAAAATCTGTTTATGATCATCATATGCCTCTATTCCAAAAACTCCAATGGATCTCTACAATCCCTCAATTAAAATATAAACTCTTGTTTTTTAAAGTCTTTTCATGTTATGGCTTCAGTCTACCTTTCTTGAGCATCCATGCCCCCATAATAGCTCATTAAGGGGGACTTCTTTTTTGTTTGCCCATGATTCCAGCCTGCTTGCTGACTTTAGAATTCAATGTTAGGGCTGGACTTTGTCACACTTAGAAAGTCTGGGCTGGTCCAGTTTCTGCTTCCTTTGGATACTGAGTGTTCGGTTATTTCAAGATCACAGGAACAGGCTGAAGAACTATAAGCTTTCATTTTTCCCAGAGTGGTCTTATCCAGGAAAGTGTCTGCTTCTTATACTACCCTCAATTCCCCTCAGAGCTCTATAAAAGTTTTGTCTGTGCAAGAGTAGATTGATGCTAGATATCATGCCTATTAGCCAGCTGAATATCTCTTTTGGTTCAAATTGGCAAAATTATATGCTCCCTCTGGTCTAGAATTCCTGCCTTAGTTATTCCTCTGAAGCATGGGGTGGATGCTTAAAGTACAACCCTGCTCTGAGCTTGGAGTTTGAGTCACATCTCTACTGTTGATGGTTTCTGAACTTCTTTTTCCTTTATGCATAACCTAAGACCTCCCTCACTCCACTACGCAGGTCCCCTTCTTACTCTATTCTGGATCTGTGACCAGAAATTCCAAGAGACTAGATTGTCAATCCATACCTATCACTGTTGCTGTGCCCTGTTATGGATCTTAGGGTGCCTCTGGATGGGTGTGCAACCTCTTCTTGCTCTGTTTTTCTCCAGTCCTCAGTATCCACAGACCTCCTTGTCTATCTTCCTATGCTAAGCTGGGCTGGACAGATCTGTTTGGAGGGTGCTATGTAAGATAGATCACCACACTGCTTCTATCACTCTATTATCTTTCCTAGACTTATATTTCCAAGCTTATATTTACATTACTCTCCTTTGCTCATTTTCTGTTTTAGCCAAATGGGACAACTTGTATCCATGGTATTTCTCACCTGTATGCCTTTGCACAGAGTCATTTCCCATGCTCAAATGTAGTCCGTTTTCAGCTCTGCCCCATAGAATGCCTGGCTTCTCTCAAGACCCATCAGAGGCTTGATCTTCTCTCTGTGCTGTTTTGTAGGAAAGTGGGGATCCTAACAGGCAGCAATGAAAAGGCAATGTATTCTAGGAATTCACTGCATTGAAAGATGTATAGTAGAAAGTTCATATTGAAGAGGGTCTTCCTGGAGATGGAAAAGTCCTCCAAAAGTTCATTCTTATTTTCATACGCCATTATACTTGCACCAAGTCCTGAGATACTGCAGAGCTTCCAAAATGAGATAATTATTCTTTCAAAGGTTTAATTTTATTATCCATATAGGAAACATCAACGCTATAAAGCATTTCTATTGTTCAAGCTATCATGTCCAATTGGATGAGCAATCTATATATCTATTATATAGGTACATATATCTTTGGCAGGAACAGTACATTGTTAATGAAATGGGCTAAATAAAATAGGAGTGCTTCTATTACACAATTCTTTTATTGACCCCAATATTCTCTAAAACAAAGGTCCGTGTTTTTAACCCAAATAATCTTTTAGTGAAAGTATATGGCTGCCAAACATGGAACATTACAGACTTCAAGGCTTTAAAGGTCACATTACCCAAAGGACCATGAAGAAATATGTTGCAGGTACTTAGGTAAAAGCATATTACCAGTAAAGAAATGGCATAAAAGTCATTCCCAAATAAATATATAACTGGAAAGGGAAATGGGATGAATATGTAGTTAGAGTAAAGGATAATTTATGGGTAGCTTATATGCTGCATTGGTACAACATATTGTTCAGAAAGCTATAGGTAGGTTCCTGGCCTATTAGCTGAACTTTCTTCGGGGAATTAATAGGAGGGTAGGAAAAATAGAAGTAAAGGTAAAAACACATGGGTGGTTTGTAATCTATATCATTTGAAGGAGTGCCCACATTGATGAGATCATAGATCCATTCAATCATCCAAAGAATAGGTCAGATAACATAGGTGAATTCTGTGGTTGGAGTTAGACCAAGAGAGATAGAAACATATGTGAAAAAGACAAAGATAGTTACTAGGTAGATGAAAAGACAAAATCATTTATAGATACCAATGGAAAGGAACAGAGAATACATCAAGTAATACTATGTATATTTAAAGCATGTTTGCATATAAAGTAGGGTCAGAGGAAGAATTTACAAGTTTGGTGTGGCATTTGAAAAAAAATATCTAAGGAGTCAGAAAGTTATGAATGAGTTGAAAATTTCCAGGAAAGTTAAGGTGAATAAATTTCACCCCCATACCATCATGACAATGCAGAAAATAACAACAAGGTGATACAGCAACAAAAAAAAATGGGAAATTAGTCTGCATTAACCAAGTTTTATTGTTCAATCATTTTTAGTTGTGTATGATTTTTCATGACCCCATTTGGGGTTTTCTTGGCAAAGATACAGGAGTGGTTTGCCATTTCCTTCTCCAGCTCATTTTAAAGATGAGGAAACTGAGGCAAACAGGATTAAGTGACTTGTCCAGGGTCATACACTTAATAAGTGTCTGAGGCCAGATTTGAACTCAGGAAGAAAAGTCTTCCTCACTCCAGGCCTGGCACTCTATCTACTGCACTACCTAGTTACCCTCCAGCATCAAAAACTAGGAATGCGTCAGTCCCATGGTAATCTTTCTTAGTCAGTCCAAATTTTAATACTTTGTTCTGTTTCAAAGACATCTTAAACTTAAATGTGTCAAAAACTGGACTCAATACTCCACCTGACCAAAAAAAAAAAACAAGCTTCCATTTTTCATAACTTCCTTATTACTGTAAAGGGTACTATTATCCTCCTAGCCACCCAACTGCCCACCCTCTCAGTTGCCTAACCCTGTTGTTTCTACCTTAATAACATCTTTCATATATGTCCTTTATCTCCTCTAAAATTGCCACCACCCTGTCACAGGCCCTTATCATCTCATTGCTGGACTATCAAAGTACTGGTTTCACTCTTGCTCCAAATATCACCCCACAACAATCCAGCCTCCATTAAGCTGTCAAAATGATCTTCCTTAAGCACAGATAAGACCGTGTGAGAATGAGCCCCTCATTAAACTCCTGTGGGTCTCTATCACCTCAAGGTTGACATATAACATTTTCTTTTGGACTTTTAAATCTCTTCTCTTTTTCTGAATGGAAATGCATTTATTAAGTACCTAATATGGTCCCAGATAGTGGACTAGTCAAGGAGGATATAAATATTAAAATGAATCTCTGCCATCATGGAGTTTATTTTTTTTTTTAGTTTATGGGATAAAACAAACATATTCATAACAAAGTTCAATAAAAAGATAATTGACCATGAAACTGCAAATCTACCATGCACAACTTCCTATTCTTTTCAAATATACAACAAAATTATCATGAAATTTATTTTTCCCTTTTTTTCTATCTTCCCTCCACCCCTATCCCTGCCCTAGAGATGGCTACCATTAAACAAAAATAGTTGTGTATGTGTGTGTTTGTGTGTGCGTGTGTATGTGTGTAAAATTGTTATCTGCATGCTTCTATTTATCAGTTCTTTCTCTGGATGCAGATAGCATCTTTCTTCATATGTCCTTCATAGTTAATATAAGTATTTATAATAATCAAATAACTTATTTCCTCAAAGTGCTTCTTAAAACAATATTGCTCTTACATTATGCAGTGTTCTCTTTGGTCTGCTCATCTTGCTCTTCATTATTTCATTCAAATCTTTCCATATTTTTCTAAGATCATTAAGCTTATCATTTCTTATAGTATAGTAGTATTCCATCACAGTTATGTAGCATAACTTGTTTAGCCATTGATGAGCATCCCTGCAACTTCCAGTTTTTTTTTCACAACAAAGAGCTGCTATAAACATTTTAGAACATATAGATTTTTTTTCTTTCTTCCATAATCATCTTTGGAAATAGACCAAGTAGTGTGTCAAAGGGTATATAGGTAGCTTAGTAACTCTTTCAGCATAATTTCAGATTATCCTTCAAAATGGTTGTATCAGTTCACAATTCCACCAAAAATTAATGTGTCCCAATTTTTCCACATCCCCTTCAACATCGGTCACTTCCCCTTCTATTATTTTAGTAAACGTGGTGGGTGTAAAATGATACCTCAAGGTTGTTTTAATATGCATTTCTCTAACTGATGATTTAGAACACATTAATATGACTATAAATTATTTTGATTTCTTAATTGGAAACCTACCTTTCCATATCCTACATCTGTTAGTAACCTGAGTCCCAGAATTGTATGTGATCAAAGCTACATTTGTGGAAGATCATTGAAGGATTATCATAGTGAGAGATTTAACTTGTTCAGCTTAGAAACAGAACACAGGACAATAGATAAAACTTTAGAATTAAGCTTTGCTATAATTAAAACTTCATAAGAATTAAAGGTCTAAAAGTAGAATGGGCTGCCTCAGGAGTAAGTGGTTTCACCTTAATTTGACGCCTTCAAACAAAAATGATATACTATCGAAGGCATGTTACAGAGGAGATTCTTGTTCAGGTGCAGGTTGAAATAGATGGCTGAATGGTTCCTCAAATCTCTGTAATTGTGTGAGTAAAATTATCTCTTAAAATAGTATGGCCTGTGGCCATGCAAGTGTAGAACTCATGACCATATGTTTGGCTGCCTTACTAAATAATCTCCTCAAAATTTTGCCAGTCTTCAATCAAGATGAATGGATGTCCTCTCCCTTTCCTAACTTCCACATTTGTTGAAGATCCTGTAGAGGAGATTCTTTGCCTGAGAAGAGGGAAGGGATGTCAGATAATATCCACTCAGAACCCTACGTTTTACAGAGCAAGAGTGCCATGTTTAAGCTATTCAGTAATAAAGCAGGAATTGAATCCTGGTTTCACAAATCCCACTCCAGTACTCTTTTTACTCCCATGATGCCTTTCTACCTTCAAGGATCTTGCAATGTGGTAGGAGAAATAGTCAAGTCAGCAATTCAACTAGCATTTATTACTATGTAGCAGACTTATACTAAGTACTGGTAATACAAAGAAAGGCAAAAATATGTGTTGCTCTCAAGGACCTTATGATCTAATGGCAGGAAATGTACACCTATACATACACAAATCATTAAAAAAAAACATACAAAGCCCTATGAGCTCTCAGAGGAACAACTTTTACAAGGAGCTGTCCTTGAAAGGTTAGAGTTATATTTCTTCTACATTGTCATCGGTCAGTTGCCTCCAGTGACTAGCCAATTAATTCACTTAAAAAGCCCAGGAGTTTCTGTCAGAGAGGAAGAAACACATACACATACACATAACATAGCACACCACACCACACACACACTTAAAATGTTTCTTTCGAGAAAAGCAGAAGACTAGAACAATCAAGGCTAACAGTGAAATATCAAACCATTCAGAGTGATTGAGGAGGAGGAGTAGCAGAAGTAACAATAAATCTAGTTGAAAACAAATCCCAGTTTGTAAAAAAGTATATATATTGGAAAAAAAATCAACTTAATTCAGAAGAATTTGAGTTGTAATTGGGTTCTTCAACTCATTCATTATGTGACTTTGGCTACTCACTTCACTTCATAAGGTCTCAGTATCCTCACCTGCAAATGAGACCAGATGATCTTAAATGCCCATTTGATATTGTGTGTCTACAAATTTAGCTTGGTATCTAGTGGCTTCAAAACTAGCAAGTGTTCTTGCACTGATTCCAACTCTTTTAATACAAACTGCATTGTCCATTTAGACATCATTTAATCAAGGATCCCCAGAATTCCCATTTCTTTTGACAGCACTGCCATCTTTCCAACCACTCAGGTTCATAATACTGGAATCATCTTATACTCTTCCCTCTTTCTTTTTCTTTACTTTAATGTACATGTTAAATCAGTTGGAAAATATTGTCAATTATATTTCCACAATTTTTCCTCCTCCATCTCTTGCTCTTCAGTCACACAATCTCTGCCTTGGTTCAGGCTATTATCACCTCCTACCTAGATGACTGTAATATGGTCTCCTAATTGGTCTCTCTACTTCCAACCTTACTTCTCCCCAATTTATTCTCCACACAGTGGAGAAATTCATCTTGTAAAAGCACAACTGTGACTTGTCAGAGCCCTGATTCAAAAAATATTGAATGATTCCGTACTAGTTCTAGGATTAAATACAAAATTATAAGCTTGGCATTTAAAGCCTTTCGCAATCTGGGTCCTGCCCACATTTTCAATTTTATATTAATTATGCACATATCATCCTCTGCTCAAAAAAAAAAAAAAAACTAGCCTACTGGCTATCCTCTATCCCTATCATTTAATTTCCTTCATTAGTACCCATGTACAAGTGATCCATCATGTCTCTGACATGCTCAAAATACAGTTCAACTGCCACTTTCTATATGAGACTTTGCCTGCTTTTCTCAGTGACATTTTTTTCTTTTTAATTTATTTTCTATTGTATTATGTGTATATACATAAATATTTATGTATTACACATATATATTATGTATTGTGATTATTTGCAACATATAATTTCAATTAAACATATGATACAGTATAATAAATTATTGCTTAATATAATATATAAAAAATTTATATGTATATATATGTATGTGTGTGTGTGTGTGTGTGTGTGTGTGTGTGTGTGTGTGTGTTTGTATTCATGTTATATGTATCCCAGCAAAAGGTAATAAACCCTTAGAGGGTAGTTAACGTTCAATTTTCCTTTGAAACCCCAACACCTAATATAGTGCATTGCACAAAGTAGGATTATAATAAATGCTTGCTGATAATTTTTTTTTACATTTTGATCATTGCATTTCACCATAATTAGTGTTCTTTATAATTAGTGTTTTATTTAAATCTAAAACATTAAATTTAACATTAAACATTCAATTTAGTTAAATTTAATTTTTAAATTTAAAATATTTCAAATATTATTCTGAGAAGGGTTCTATAGACTTCACCAAGTTACCAAAGAGACCCAAGACACAAGAAGGTCAAGAACTCAGTTCTAGATTATTCAGTCATATCTTCTGTTGCTGAAGTCTGTGCATTCATCTTACAAAAAGCAAAAATAAGGAAAAAGTCAAAAGACACACAATTTCAAAAATAGTTTATCTTTCAAGTTATTAAAAGCATCCACCAAAAAAGCATTAATACTCATGGCCAAAAAGTTCTCCAAGATTATATTAGTTTTAGCATAAATTCACAGGTTCATTCTCCTGAAAAAGTTAGCTAGCTCTATTTTCTCTCATCAGATACTGACTATACTATCTCTGGGCAGCTATGGTTGAAGGCAAATCCATTACCACTGTTGTGGGGGTGTGGGAGCCTCAAATCACATCCCCTGTGTGCTAGTGATATTGAATCAGCCATATCTTTTCCTTTAACAAATTGTGGTATTTTAATGAAATACAATTCATGGTCCAAGTGCCAATAGAATATAAAAACAAAGGCTAGAAGAGGGATAGTTCTGATGCTTGTGTCCAATGGTGAAGGGGAAATTTTATGGTGAATAGGGAGGATGAAATCATACCGTAAAAAGAATATGTTTTATGCAAATCCAGAAATGTCTATGTGAAAACAGACACCATTACTGATACCCACGTTCATTGGTGGAGGTACTACCCCCAATAGAGCAGAAGCTACCTCTTCTTAATAGCAAGAGTCACATTTTTTTTGCTGTCAGAATCCCCTTACATTCTTAAAATTTGAGTATCCAAATTGCTTTTTTATGTCAATTATATCTATCAATATTTTCATCAATTATATCCATAAATATATAGTATATCAAAAGTGACAGCATCTTAATGTTATTATGAAAATAGCTTTGACCTCATAAGACCGCATAAAATTTGTCATCTCCTCCATTAGACTGTGATATGCTGGAGGGCAAGGACTCTCTTTTGCCTCTTTTTATATCCCTAGCACTTAGCACAATGCCTGGCATATAATTGGCACTTAACAAATGTTGATTGATTCATTGATTGTAAGGATCTCAGACCTCTCCCCACCCCAACACCAGGCATCTCTGAACCATATTTTGATAATCACCAGATGGCTTCCTAGAGATGCTTGTGCCAAAACAAATCATTCTCTGTCAGCCTTCTATTTGTGAGTCTTTATACACTTAGCTATACTGATTCCTGGGGATAGAAGTAGCAGTTTGTCACCAAGCCTTATTCAGAACCTTGGTTTATATATTTGCAGGGTAATGGAAATTAAACTTTCAATAAACATTATCAAGGAATAAATTATGTTCAGTATAAGTTACCATGATCAGCATTTCAGATGACTCGGATGGGCAGTCATGTAATGGAAATTATAAGCTAGGAAAATAGAGACAGGTGATAGATTACAGCAGGGGTGGAGAACCTGTGTTCTGGGGGCTACATATGGCCTTCTAGGGCCTTGGATGCAGCCTTTTCACTGAGTCAAAGTATTATAGACAAATTATTTTATTAAGGAATTTGTTCTGTGAAGTTTGGATTCATTCTAAAGGCCACATTTGAGGACCTAGCGGGCCACATGTATCCTCGAGGACTCAGGTTTCCACCTTTGGACTAGAGGCCTGACATAAGGAAAGTATTTTGTAATTATAGAAATCATCAATGTATGTGTGTTATTTGTTATGATAAATAATGAAAAAAATTCCAAAGCAAATATTTGTGGTTGTGAAATTCTTGATTTTTCTGCTTACCCTAAGTAGATTTATTAGAATACTAGTCTTTATTTTAGTATTGTGCAATATGAAGATATAGTACATATTTTTAATCCAATATCTGTAAAGTGGTACACCCATTAAACACTCTCAAGTGGGGCTGAAACTGTCACATTCAAACTAGGTAGCCCACTAACTCCCTAGTGAATAATAATAATAATAATAATATTTACATAGTCTTTTAAGGTTTTTAAATTATTTACAAATATTATCAAATTTGATCCTCACAACAACGATGAAGTATGTGCTATTATTATCACCATTTTACAGATAAGGAAATTGAGGCTGGTAGAGGTTAAGTGACTTGACTAGCATCACGTGTGTGTTACTAAGTATCTGCAGCTGGTTTTTAATTTGGATCTTCCTGACTCCAAGTCCAGCACTCTATCAATTACACCACCTAGCTGCAACTGAGGTGAGGACCTCCAAAGTGGCACTAAGAAAAGGCAGAAGAGCTGCACCAAGGATGTCACTAGATTGCCCTGAGCACAATGGTCTTCAGATCATGTCAAGAAGTGGAAAGTCCAGGATGGTCTAGCACACATAAATCTATGTTTAAGGTTAGCTAAGGAAGCTTTTTTCCGGCTGCTTGCAGCATTTACTCCTCGACCTGGGAGGTCTGCAATTTGGCAATGATATTCCTAAAAGTTTTTCTTTAGGATATCTTTCAGAAGGTGATTGGTGAATTCTTTTAATTTCTGTTTTACCCTCTACTTCTAGAATTTCAGGGCATTTTCCTTGATAATTTCTTGAAAGATGATTTCTAGGCTCTTTTTTTGATCATGGCTTTCAGGTAGTCCAATAATTTCAAATGATCTCTTCTGGATCTATTTTCTAGGTTAGTTGTTTTTCCAAGGAGATACTTCCCATTGTCTTCTATTTTTTCATCCTTTTGGTCTTGTTTTATAATTTCTTGATTTTGCATAGAGTCATATGTAATCG
The DNA here is from genome assembly GCF_003287225.1 of Phascolarctos cinereus. NCBI lineage: Eukaryota > Metazoa > Chordata > Mammalia > Diprotodontia > Phascolarctidae > Phascolarctos > Phascolarctos cinereus. Next base: position 78,204,937 of record NW_027556402.1, read on the forward strand.
GGGAAGCTCCTGTATCAGATCTGATATTTTGACCTATTGAGAATAGGGGGCATTTGGATGTGGATCTTGCTACTAGTATAAAAATAAGATCTATACTGATGACCTAGTGCCTTCCCTTGTTGTCCCTGTTTCCACTCCCTTTGTTGTTTCCCATTAAGTCACATGGCTTGCCCTTAAAAGTACTGAATACAAGGGACTACTACATTCAGCATTGACTAGCTCATCCATTTCTTGTGTGAAGTCCTTTCAATCTCAGCAATAGACTCTCAGACACACATGAGAAGAAATTTGTGATAAACCCACAAATATGGCTTGAAAACATATTGATGCTTCAGAATCAGTCACCAATGCTATCTCCAAAGAATATTAAGTTTCCTTTAAACATGTACATAGCCAAAGGGAAATCAAAGTTGGAACATTTAACAAGTAAACTGGAGTTGTAGATAATTGTATTTTTGAAAAATGGTGCTCAGTAGCAGAGCAACATGGGATCCATTTTTCACAAGAGCACAGATATGATTTAGTTGCTAGACTAGAATATACACTATTGATTTATTTGTGTTATATAGCCTGGACCTTAGACACAGAGTTTGAAATTAAGAGAAAGCATCCTCTCCTTTAAGTAAGAAGATTAGGTTCCTCTTTGTCCATGAAGCCTTCAATGTTCAATGCCACACCCACTATTCTCTCAAAACTTTTTGCCCAGATCTCTACTCTGAAGTCATCTAACTTATCCTTGAATCAGTTATTTGTATATTTGTACTCATTTTAGCACAATGCCAGGGACTCAATAAATAATAAATACTTGGGGAGTAACTACCTACTTGAGAGCAGGGTTTGTGTATTGTGCCTAGCAGAGTACCTTTCACATAGTAGGCTTCTGGTAAGTGATTTATTAAATTGAATTCATTGCAATAGCTTTGGGATATTTTTCTTCATTGTTTGACTATATTCCCATTCTAGAGGAGAAAATATATCACTCTGAATATTACTAATTCTTCTGGATTTTAGACTGTACGCAATTTTGAATTAAGCCTTTGTGAAAACAGCTTAAACCATCTCTGCAGGTTGGTGACAATAGTGGCAATTGGGGGAGGTATAAAGCAACCTGCCCTTTGAAGTTAGAAAAAAGAGAGAAGTCAATTTATTTTGCTGTTTGGGGAACTGAAGAGGATAGTCAAGTTCATCAAATGTAAGGCATATAATTTTGCTGACAACTGAAGCAAAGTAAGTGAAACACATGATTTTCATTCCTATTTAAAGTGAATCTAAGAATTCATTAGCTTCCGAGGGAAAGTCAAAGTACTTGTATTTTATCAAATGAATTTAAGGTGATCTCAGAGAAGTTGTAGATAAACTTTTACTTGTTTGGGAAACATAAAGCCCATGGCTAATTTAAATTTATTAATGTTTTTTTTAAGTTATTTAATTTATTTATTTTCAGATCTCAATATTCATCTCCACAAGATATTGAGTTCCGAATTTTCTCCCAATTTCTCCCCTCCCCCACCCCAAGACAGAATGCATTCTGAATACCCCTTCCTCCAATCTGCCCTCACTGCTAGCACCCCTCCTTTCTCTTATTCCCTTTCCCTTCTATTTTCCTATAGGGTAGCATAGATACCCTTTTGCCTGTACATCTTATTTGCCAGTTGCATGTAAAAACAATTTTTAACATTTGTTTTTAAAACTTTGAGTTTCAAATTCTCTCTTTGCCTCCCTCCCCACCCACCCTCATTAACAAGACAAGCAACTTGATATAGGGTATAAACATGTAGTCATGCAAAACACTTCCATAATAGTCATGTTGTGAAACACTAATTATATTTCCCTCCATCCTATTCCACTCCCCATTTTTTTTATTCTCTCCTTTGACCTTGTCCCTTCTCAAAAGTGTTTGCTTCTGATTACCTCTCCCTCACTGAACTTCTATCATCCCCCCTCTTATCTCCTTCCCTCCTATTTTCCTGAAAGGTAAGATAGATTTCCATACCAAATTGAGTGTGCATGTATTTAGTGTGTAAGATTCACGCATTCCCTCTCAACTCCCCCCTCTTCCCCTCCACAATAAAAACTTTTTCTTGCCTCTTTTATGTGAGATAATTTACCCCATTCTACCTACTCATATTCCAAGCCCTCCAATCCCTTAATGCAGAAGCTGCTAAATCTTGTTATTCTGATTATATATGTAAAACATTATATGTCATATCATATAATATTGTAATGATATATATGATATGATATGATATGATATAATATAATATAATATAATATAATATAATATAATATAATATAATATAATATAATATAATATAATATAATATAATATAATATAATATAATATAATATAATATAATATAATATAATGTAATATAATGTAATGTAATGTAATGTAATGTAATGTAATGTAATGTAATGTAATGTAATGTAATGTAATGTAATGTAATGTAATGTAATGTAATGTAATGTAATGCAATACAATACAATACAATATAACATAACACAATACAATACAATACAATATAACATAACAATATAATATCATATCATGTCATATCATATAATATCATATGATATAAGATAAGATAACACAAGATAAGACAATATAAGATAATACAATATTATATAATTCAATATAATATATGTGTGTATGTATCTATGGGTGTCTGTGGATGTATACATACATACGTATGTACATACGTGTGTGTATATATGTATGTGTGTATAAATATATGTGTATGTATATGTATGTATACATATAGATAGATATAGATATAGATATAGATATAGATATAGATATAGATATAGATATAGATATAGATATAGATATAGATATAGATATAGATATAGATATAGATATAGATATAGATATAGATATAGATAGATATAGATATAGATATAGATATAGATATAGATATAGATATAGATATAGATATAGATATAGATATAGATACATGCACTCACACACACAGAGACATGCATCTTGAGTATTGTATTTCCACAATACTCAAATTGCTTTTTTCTGGCTGCTTGCAGCATTTACTCCTCGACCTGGGAGGTCTGCAATTTGGCAATAATATTCCTAAAAGGTTTGCTTTAGGAATATCTTTCAGAAGGTGATTGGTGAATTCTTTTAATTTCTATTTTACCCTCTACTTCTAGAATTTCAGGGCATTTTCCTTGATGATTTCTTGAAAGATGATTTCTAGGCTCTTTTTTTGATCATGGCTTCAGGTAGTCCAATAATTTCAAATGATCTCTTCTGGATCTATTTTCTAGGTTAGTTGTTTTTCCAAGGAGATACTTCCCATTATCTTCTATTTTTTCATCCTTTTGGTCTTGTTTTATAATTTCTTGATTTTGCATAGAGTCATTAGCTTCCATTTGCTTCATTCAAATTTTTAAGGAATTATTTTCTTCAGTGAGCTTTTGGACCTCCTTTTCCATTAGGCCAGTTCTGTTTTTTAAGGCATTCTACTAGTTGGCTTTTTGGACCACTTTTGCCATTTGGGTTAGTCTATTTTAAGGTGTTAGTTTCTTTGGTATTTTTTGGGGTTTCTTTTATCAAGCTGTTGATTTGTTTTTTCATGATTTTCTTGCATCACTCTCATTTCTCTTCCTAATTTTTCCTCTATTCTTCAAAATCCTTTTTTGAGCTCTTCTACGGCCTGAGACCAATTCTTACTTTTCTTGGAGGCTCAATGTGTAGGAGCTTTGACTTTGTTGTCTTCTTCTGGTTGTATGTTTTGATCTTCTTTGATAGACAATATTAGAATGGACAACCTGAATGCCATAATCAAAAGAAGGACCTGGACAATATCTTTCCAGAAATTATCAAGGAAAATAGGCCTGATATCCTCGAACCAGAAGGCAAAATAGGTGTGGTCCCTTTTGTCAATCTGGTGAAGTCTAGGGACCCCTTCTCAGAGTAATATGATGGAGGAGATGCCCATCAATTGAAGAATGGCTGAACAAGTTGTGGTACATGAATGTAATGGAATACTATTGTGCTATAAGAAATGATGAGCAGGCAGACTTCAGAAAAACCTAGAAAGACTTGTATGGACTATTGCTGAGTGAAGTGAGCAGAATCGTGAGGATGCTGTATCCAGTAACAGCCACATTGTGCAATGACTAGCATTGATAGACTTACCCCTTCTCAGCAATGTGAGGATCTAAGACATCTCCAAAGGTCTCATGATGGAAAATGCTATCCACATCCAAAAAAAGAATTACGGAGGTTGAATGCACATTGAAACATACTATTTCTGTTTGATTACTGACTCTCCTGTCTCTAGCCTACTCTGTTTAGCTCTGATCACCCACAGGTTAGAGGACAGTTCTATCCAGTTGACAGGGATTAGAGATGGTTTTACAGCTGCTCGTATGCCCTGGGCTACAGGGTGTCTCCTTCTCTCTTTCCATTGCTTATTTAGTATCCAGCCACAGTGTTAGAAAGGAATATTTGCTAGGCAGGTAAAACAAGTATAGATGCTGTAGAAACCCCTCAAATCATAGGCACTGTTAGTAGCATGTTGTTCTGTGACTTTCCATACCTAAGAAGTCATGGGTCCATTCTCTATCCTAAAAAGTTAAAGAATTGGACTGTAATCAGAGACTTTTAGTCTAGGGTCCCTGGACTTGCTTTCCTTCATGTTCTGATAATTATATTTCAATATAATTGATTTCCTTTGTAATTCTGTGTGTTTTATTTGATGCATTTGAAAATATTACTCTGAGAAGGGGTCCCTAGACTTCACCAGACTGACAAAAGGGACCATGACACAAAAAAGGTTAAGTTTGGCCTAGAAAACTTTTGAGGTCTCTTCCAATTCAATTGGTCTGTGATCCTATGATTAGACAATCACTGCAATTATTTCAAGGCCTAGCATCAATTCTAGTTTTCTTTTTTGTTCTGCCTAAGGACCTGTGGCTCCATTAATGTAGAGGGTTTCCACTGAGGAAAGTTCCCTTACCAATTAAAATCAACCACTTTCCTGTAATCTACAGTTTTTAGCCAACTGTTCACTTACAGGCAACTCAACAATAGTCAAATAATGTGGTTAGCCTGTAGTTAAACAAACATGGTTTCTAGTATTCTGTGACTAATATTTGTGAGAAATTAGCTAATCTTGTATTTTGATTGAACTAGTAATGCAACATTTTAGAGTCCATAACGATGACTTGCCAAAGAAGGAAACTTTCAGATAATTATCATTATAGTAATTATTTGAATGCACCAACACATGGGACACAACTTTTTTCAACTGCAATGTGTCCTATCATTCCTGATAAAGCACTTAGGACATAATTTTGGAATTAATATATTTTTACAAATCAAATGTAATGATTCAAATGTCATTTTCAAACCTTAGTAGTCATTGCAAAAATGCATGCTTCCTGGCTGAACCATATTCATAAATTAGTATCAGTTGTTATGTGGGTACCAGGGAGATACTTAGGACAGTCAGGTGCTGTCTCTGGCTGGATAATTATGTTTGTTTGTTTGTTTGTTTGTTTTGGGGGTTAAGGTGATTGGGGTTAAGTGACTTGCCCAGGATCATACAGCTAGTAAATGTCATGTATCTGAGGCCAGATTTGAACTCAGATCCTCCTGACTCCAGGGCCATACCTCTATCCACCGCATCACCTAGCTGACTCTATGGCTTGATAATTATGGAAAACAAAAAAAAAACAATGATTCCAGAGAAGTCACAAATTCTATTTTCTACTCATGTAGGACACTGATACAAATTGGGAAATAAAGAAGAAATAAATTTTCATGGCTTTGACTGGACAGAAATGGGGAATGGAGAAGCATTGTCAAGAAAGATAAGCAAGAAGGTCACAGGGCCGTGGAAACACTACATTTAGGAAAAAATTCAAGGAGGCACAAGACTCAAGATATTGTTGTATGAGTTGTTAAAAACAGTTTTGTACTTATATTCACAAATATTTTATGGCTTACAGCTTCTAGCTACCATGTTTAAAAACACTATCATTATCCATTGACATATTAGAGGTTTTCAGCACCTTTGTATTATGCATGTTAGCTTGCATTGAAGGATTTTGTCTAGTTTTGCACGAGTTCTATAATAATAAAAAACAACAGAAAAACTTGTTTTTTTATGCTTTTCCTAGACAGCTAATGATTGCAATTTTAAAAAAAGTAGGAATTATCCTACTATGACAGGAGTTAATAATGGATGGATATTTATTTTAACTTGTGCATTTACTATTGGCAGGAGAGCTGAAGTCCAGGGAGATGATTCAGGGAGGCAGGTATCCCTCACAAGTGGTCAATGCAACTATGTTCAAATGGTTCTTTAGAGCTATTAGAAGAAGAAAGTACATTTATTTTTTAAAAATTTTATTAATTTATTTTGATTTATCAATAATCACTTCCATATGCTTTTGAGTTTAAAATTTTTCTCCCCCTTCCTCCCCACCACCCTCCCCAAGATGGCACACAATCTGATATAGGCTATACATTTACATTCCTATTAAACATATTTTCACATTAGTCATGTTGCAAGTAAATTTATAACCAATACGAGGAAGCAGAAAGAGGAAACAAAACAGAAGTGAAAAACAAATAACAATTCAACTTCCATAGTTCTTTCTTTGGATGTGGGTAGCATTTTCCTTCACGAAGCTTCTGGAGATGTCTTAGATTCTTATATTGCTGGGAAGGGTTAAGTTTATCAATATTAGTCATCGTAGAGCATGGCTATTATTGTGTACAACGTTCTCTTGGTTCTGCTCACTTCACTTAGCATCAGACCACACAAGTCTTTCCAGCTATTTCTGGTCAGTCTGTTCATCATTTCTTATAGCACAATAGTATTCCGTTACATTCATATACCACAACTTGCTCAGCCATTCCCCAATTGATGGGCATCCTCTAAATTTCCAATTCTTTGCCACCACAAAAGAGCTGCTATGAATATTTTTGTACATGTGGGTCCTTTTCCCATTTGTATGATCTCTTTGGGATATAGCCTTAGAAGTGCTATTGCTGGGTCAATGGGTATGTACATGTTTATAGCCCTTTGGGCATAGTTCTAAATTGTTCTCCAAAATGGTCGAATCATTTCACAACTCCACCAACAATTCATTAGCTTTCCAATTTCCCCACATCTTCTCCAACATTTATCATTTTCCTGTTTTGTCATGTTGGCCAATCTGATAGGTGTGATGTAGCACCTCAGAGTTGTTTTGATTTGCATTTCTCTAATGAATAATGATTTAGAGCATTTTTTCATATGGCTATAGATGCCTTTAATTTCTTCATCTGAGAACTGTCTGTTCATATCCTTTGACCATTTATCAAATGGGGAATGGCTTGTAGTTTTATAAATTTGTCTTAATTCTCTATATATTTTAGGAATGAGGCCCTTATCAGAGAGACTGGTTGTAAAAATTCTTTCCCAATTTTCTACCTTCCTTCTAATCTTAGTTGCATTCACTTTGTTTGTGCAAAAACTTTTCAATTTAATGTAATCAAAATTATCTATTTTGCTTTTTGTAATGTTCTCTATCTCCTGTTTGGTCATGAATTCTTCTGTTCTCCATAGATCTGATAGGTAAACTATTCCTTGTTCTCCCAGTTTGCTTATAATATCAGCCTTTATACCTAAATCAGACCTATTTTGACTTTATTTTGGTATATGGTGTGAGATTTGGGTCTATGCCCAGTTTCTGCCATACTAAGAAAGCACATTTCTAATTCAGCAAGAATACTGTTCAAAGACCTGTGAGTTATAGAAATTGTAGTTTTCAGAAAGCCCTTACTGCTGACAATCTCTGCTGATTTAATTTTTAGCTAACTGTACAAAAGTGGCCAAGGTATTTTTTATGACATTGTTATATGTTGGAGCATATTGATTTGTGGTAAGAAGGCTTAGTTTCAAAAAAAAAAACAACCAGCCCTGCTACTTATTACCTCAGACAAGTCACTTTACCTCCTGGACCTCAGTTTTATTATCTGAGGATTTGGACTAGATTAGCTTTGAGTTTCCTGTCTAAATCTATGATCTTACAGTTTTAAAGAGTTTTTCCCAATGTTTACAGATTTATTAAAATCTTGAAGATTTAATTCAAATTCAAAAATACAGAGGTATTTTGCTGCTGCAGGGTGTCTCTCAGCCTGGAGCTTTACCTCTTGGAGTTATGCTTCCCAGAGTTTTGCTGAGGCATTGGGGCTCCCGGCTTGGCTGCCAGAGAAAGCTGTGGCATGTGGTTGTTTTCTGAGTCTGTTTCCACTGGTTCCCCTGCCCATACTGAGGCATTTTGTGGTGTTGGTGTTGGTGCTTGCCTGCTCCACCACCCTAGGGTTCAGAATCTTACCCTGGTATGCTGAGGTAGAGCTTTCCATTAGGTTGCTAGGATGCCTCCTGTTCTGTACTGTTCACCCTCCACCAGAGTGAGAGGGGTTTTACCCATTAATCTTCCAAGATTTCTGGGCTACAACACTGCTGCACCCCATCTTTCTGCTGGTTCAACTGTTTCAGGGTTTTTCCTGGGGCCAGATTTTCTGGGTTTTCAGAGGTCAATAAGGGAGGGTGAGAGTGACTTAATTCTTACTCTGCCATCTTGGCTCCCAGAAGCTGAATCCTACCAAACTTTTTAAGAACAATTAATTCCAATACCATATAAACCATTTAGGAAAATGAGACAAGAAGGACTTCTACCAAATTCCTTTTATGGCACAAATATGGTGCTGATACGTAAAGCAGAAAGAGCCAAAATAGAGAAAGAAAATTATAGACCAATTTCCCTAAAGAATATTGATGCAAAAAATTTAAATAACACATAAGCAGGTCTTTAGTATTCAAGAGTGCCATTGACCTCTTTTATTAAAATGCTAGCATTATTAATAAAATAATTAATTACCCAGAAATAAAAACAATAAAATACAAGCAAAGAGATTACAGCAATTTATTGGCAAGATAATGTATGACCAGGTGGGATTTATACCAGGAAAGCAGTTCAATATTAGGAAAACTATCAATAGATACAGAAAAAGCTTTTGACAAGAATACAACACCTATTACCATTATAAACACTAGAGAGCACAGGAATAAAGGGAGTATTCCTTAAAATTGTAAGCAGTATCTATATAAAACCATCAGCAAGCATTATATGTAATGCAAATACACTAGAAGCCTTTTGAATAAAACCAAGGGGTGAAGCAAGGATACCTATTATCACTACTATTACTCAATATGGTACTAGAAATGTTAGTGTTAGCAATAAGAGAAGAAAAATAAATTGAAGGAATTAGAATAGGCAATGAGGAAACACAACTATCACTTTTTGCAAATGATATGATGGTATACTTTGAGAATCCTAGAGAAACAACTACAAAACTATATGACACAATTAACAACTTTAGCAAACTTGCAATATATAAAATAAACCCATATAAATCATCAGCATTTCTATATATTACCACAAAACCCAGAAGCAAGAGATAGAATGAGAAATTCCATTAAAAATAACTGTAGACAATACAAAATAGGTGGGAGTCTACCTGCTATGACAAACCCAGGGATTATATGACCATAATAATGAAACACTTTTCACACGAATAAAGTCAGATCTAAATAATTGGGGAAAATATGTTCATGGTTAGGCCGAGCTAATATAATAAAAATGACAATTCTATGTAAATTAATTTACTTATTCAGTGACATAATGATCAAACTACCAAAAATTATTTTATAGAGCTAGAAAAAAATAACAAAATTATTCTGAAAGAACAAAAGTTTAAGAATATCTAGAGAATTAATGAAAAGAAACACAAAAGAAGGTGGCCTATCTGTACCAGATCTAAAACTATATTATAAAGTAGTAATCATAAAAACTATTTGGTGCTGGCTGAGAAATAGAGTGGTCAGTGGAATTGGCTTGATATTGGAGACACATTAGTCAATGACTATAGTAATCTACTGTTTGATAAACCCCAAAACTCCAGCTTCTGGGATAAGCATTTACTATTTGACAAAATCTGCTGGGAAAACTGAAAAATAGCATGGCAGAAACTAGGCATATGCAAACATCTGACACCCTACATCAAGATAAGGTTGAAATGGGTACATGATTTAGACATAAGTGATGCCATAAGCAAATTAGAATAGCAAGGAATAATTTACCTGTCAGATTTATGGAGAAGGGAAGAATTTATGACCAAACAAGAGATAGAGTATATTATGAAATGCAAATGAACATATTTTTTGTTTTCAATAAGAAGTTTATTTAAACAATAAGATATTTGGCTTGAAGGGAAAACAATCTAGGATCAATTTCTTTGTAGCAATTTATCCCTACTGAGAGATAGAGTTTGCCCTCATGTAACAGCTATGTACAAAAAGGTTATAAAATCATCTTTGATTTTGCAATGATAAAAGAAAAAAAAACGTTGAAATGACAAGGTATGCAAGGATTTTTTGTGTTTTTTTTTTTTTGTTGTTTGCTTGCTTGTTAAACAGTGAGAGCAAAATAACTTACTGGATATAAAAATAAAAGTTGAATGAGTACACCACTAATGGAGAAAAGGTATATTTTCACAGAACCATTTGTTTTTCCTACTCCCTATATCCATTAGACGTTGAGCAAAACATACCATTGCCTTTAAGTTTAAAAAGTAGGCATTCCTATTATACATGTGCCTGTGCACATGTATAATAAAGGAATGGGGGAAGGGAATCAAAGAAGAGAGAAACCTATACTGCTGTAGTCAGGATGTGGATGAACCAAATCTTGGTTTTCTAATTGTGAATGTATTATTTTCCTTGGGAGCACAATTCTGGAGTAGAGTTGCAGGTTCTCTTTTTAAGAAGTGCCTCCTGTCTGCTGCTGGAATACATGGATTGTAACTACATCCTCCATTTCCAACTGTGCAGGTGTGTCTGTTTCATTGATTGGTTGCCCACAAAATCAAAATCTGATCTGCCTCATTAACAAACTCTTTTGTTCACAGTAGGCTTTCATTTGTTACTAAGTGGTGTGTGCCTCTTAATCTTACATTTCACCATGGAGCCATCTTGCCCTGCCACCTTCAAATTAATGTGGTCATTGTTTTCAGTCTTGACTCCTCCTTTTGGCTTTTTGTCAGCCATGGCAAGTCCAGGAGTATCCTCAGCCGCAGCTTCACAAAAGAGGCACCAGGATAGTCCGCTGCAAGGGAATTGGGGAGAAACAGCAATGGCAGGAGCAGCAGGAGGAGGAAGATGATGTTGGGGGTCGTGAGGAAGAGGAGGAGAAGAAGAAGGAGGGGTAAGAGTGTTGTACCGAGAAATCAGCGAGCGAGACCCAGATGTAATTTAAAATGTGGATTTATTAGTGCGTGGCTGCAAGGGGTATGCACATCCAAATCAAGCATCCCCGATCGGGGGTCGAGCTAGGTTTTATATGGAAAAAAGCAAGGGAAAGAAATGCCAGGAACACTGATGAGGTAATCCAAAGGTGCAGGTGTCTTTGGGGGCTATGGATGGGAAAGTACAGGGAGTATACCAGATAGGAAGAGGGATGGATCTTTGGAGTCTGTCAGGAGGAAGAGTCCTTGGGCAGGCCAAGATCACCCCTCTCCCTCTGTCTGGTTGAAAGAATGCTCTGCAACAAGGGAAGGCTTTCTCACAACACAGGAACTTACTAAGGAATTGGGAAGCTTCCAGAGACATGATCTGAGGGCTGGGGCCTGAGCAGCCCAGCTCTTGTAGCTGTACCAGGGAGAGAGATATGGGTTGGGTTGAGGCCCATGCATGAATAACTGCTAGGCACAGTGTCCTTGGGCTGGGGAGTGGTTGTCAGAGACAGTGTTTCTGAGACTAGGGAGAAATTGGGGTACAAGTACAAGCACAAGCACCTGAGCACCCCATCATTACGGGTCAGAGATCACACAAACTAGACCAGGTGTCCTGGTCTCTGGTATAAACATAATTATCTAAAGCAATTATATTGCAAGCTTTCCTATCCATTTGTGTTGGAGGTACGGGCTATGCTGAGCTATGCAAGAGTGCATTTCACTATTGTTTAGATTTAGGAGGAAAGAGGTCTGGGGCAAGATTAAGCACCAACTTTTGCTTTCCATGGCTTAAAGGGCCCTACTACCTAAATGGCAAAATAATATTCTGCATTACAAGAGGAGAAGGAGGAGGAGGACAAAAAGGAGGAGAAAGAAGAGGAGAAAGAGGAAATGGAGGAGGAGGAGGCAGGAGAAATACAGATAATTATGATTACATTAAATTAAAAAGATTGCAAACAAAAGAAATACAGTCAAGAAGGAAAGCAGAAAGCTAAGAAACATTTTTATACCCAGTGTCTCAGATAAAGTCCTCATTTTTTTAGCACAATGCTTCTTTCTTTTATTAAGTCTGAAATATTCACAATATTTTGCAACATTTTCAACATGTAAAAAAGTCAAATGCTAACTAGTAGTGGATTATTGTTATTTTATATAATTAGGAATAGCAAGTACACATTTAAGATCCTACAAAGCTAGGAAAAAAATAAAGATGCCTGGCTTTTGAACATACTGTATCATGAAAACCAAACAAAAAAACTCAATATAATTCATTCACTTTTTCTTTACAAAATTACAGCCAAGCAGTGTAGAAGAAGAATGTTAATAATGAAGATACTATATATATTGTTGTGACATATAGATCTTAAACACTTAAAATGTTACATCTTGTACCCTGAAACAGCATGTGTCAAGAGCTAAGCCAAGTTAACTTAGGCTCATCACTCAGGTTTGAAAAAATGATTTGGAAACTTCCTTATTATATTTTACATATTCAATTAAAAGGCTTTCAACTAATCCAAGCCAATGGACTCCACTACTCATTTAAAGAGTTGTCTTCTTTGTTGGCAGTATAAAATTTTTGTCCAATATTAAAATTTTGGTGAAGCACAAAGTTCAAGGTATGCATATATTTCTCACAAGGGTGTTGAGGAGGTATGGGTGGAATAGCTTAGATTTCACACTAAGTTTCTGCTGAGCTTTTGTCAAAGCAAATAGCTCAAATATAAGACAAGTAAAAATCACCCCCACAGCACTCTGATGAGTTCCCGCTTGGCCATCTTTTCTGGGTAAACCACAAGAATACAACCTTAAGTAAAAACTATCTATATGCTATCTAGCAACTACAATCAGCATAAAGAACATTGTATTTACAATGATTAAATTGTAAATTTTTATGCATACCAGGTATACCCTCCATTACATACTTGTGCTTCAGTTCTGGGGCACTTGATTGAAGAGGAATTCATTTCTATAGGATTGCATCTTGCTGAAGCATTCCTTAGTATTGGTCCACACTTGAATTCCCTTTTTGCACATACTAATTTGCATAACTGCATAGCTTATGAGATCCTCCTTTAAATCATGTTCTTTTACTCTTTGAAGCATTCAATATCTGCCAAGGCAGCTTTCACAAATTCTCTGCCTTCCAGATTTTTAGACTTCAGTTGTTCTTCTCCTTCATTCATTTGTTTCTCTAGCACCTTTATTCTGGCTTCTCTTCGCTCTGAAGTTTCTTGACCAAACAGCTTACTAGTCATTCCTTTCTGGGAGAATGTCCTCACAGTCTCTTTTTTGAGCACTTCACACTGTTGCTCTTTGGACATAAGATCCTGAACAGCTATCTCCAAGTCATACTGCATTAGCTCATGTTTCCTACAAACTTCTCTTAATGCTTCTTCATAGAAAAGGTTCAGCTGATCTGAGGAATGCTCCTCTTCTAAAATATCATCGATAGAAGCTGCATATACATCCATATGATGTCTTGCACTCTGTAGTCTACCTCCCATTTCTTTTTCTATGGCACTCCATTCACTGAAAATTCTGCCATAATTTCCATGAACTTTATAGAGACCATAGAGTCAGTCTGCCACTCTGGCTCTGACTCAAAGAAGGTGTGAGATGACAGATTGCAGCCCATCACCATGGTGTTTTAGCTCAGTAAATCACTTGTCTGGGTTTTTCACTGTGAATGTTGCATTAAGAGCTTTTAAGCTGGAATCTGCCTTTAGCTGGAATACCGTTTCATTCACTGTCTCCTTCCAGTTATTCTTCTGTGTTAAAAGCAAATAGAAGATTTGGCTTCAGAAAGGACAGAATGTGAAGCCACTCTTAAAAGAAAGTTTTCCAAACCAATTATTCATCTTTCCACAAAATCAGGATCCATGTTGTCTGCAAAAAGTTTATGCCAAATGAATTCTGCTCTCTTTTCAGGCAGAGGTAGGACAACAAAATGTGAATAGTAAACTAGCAAATAGTTTCCCAATTCAAATTCGCTATACTGTCTCCAAAGAAAATTTGTAATAATATTCTGGCCATCACTTAGTTCAACTGATCTTGTCTCAATGAGGTAAGTTGTGTAAGTTTCTTACATGTTCATGGCATTTCTTCCAGTCTTTTTTTCTGCTTCTGAAACAGTAATTTCAATTTTCTTCTACTAAAACCTACCTTCTGTCATCATGGAGTCCTCAGAGTCTGCAAGGAGGCCCTCAGTCCCGCATCCTATCCAGGCTACTTCCTCAATCCCAGCTGCATCTGGGTCAGTGTCCAGGCTCCCCAGGGACTTGGCCAGAAGCCCCAGCAGTAGGTTTAGTGCTCCCTCTTCCATCCCTAATTTCTAAAATATATAGAGATCTGAATAAAATGTATAATAATACAAGTCATTCTCCAACTGATAAATGGTCAAAGAATAAGAACAGAAAGTTTGCAGAGGAAGAAATTAAAGCTATCTACAATCATATGGAAAAGTGATCTAAATTACTATTGATTAGAGAAATGCAAATTAAAAGAACTCTGAGGTACCACCTCACAACTCTTAGATTGGCTAATATGACAGCAAAGGAAATGATAAGTTTTGGAGAAGACGTGGGAAAATTGGTACACTAATGCATTGTTGGTGGAATTCTGAACTCATCTAATCATTCTGGGGAGCAATTTGGAACTATGACCAAAAGACTGTACCATTTTATCCAGAAATACCGCCACTAGTTCTACATATCAAAGAGCTAATAAAAAAAAAAGGACCCACATGTACAAAAATATTAATAGCAGCATTTTTTTTTTGGTGGAAAAGAATTAGAAATTGAGAGGACAAATAGGAGGAATAGGAAGAACAAGATAGTGGGAAATACACGTTAGTAATTATAACTGTAAATATAAATGGAATGAATTTTCCTATGAAATGAAAGTGGATAGCAGAGTCAATCAAAAACCAGAATCCTACAATATATTGTTTACAAGAAACACATTTGAAGCAGAGGAATGCACACAGAGTAAAGGTAAGGATCTAGAGCAGAATCTACTATGCTTCAGCTGAAGCAAAAAAATAATTAATTAATTATTAATAAGTAGGTAAATAAATTTAAAAAAATAGCAATCCTGATGAAAACTAGAGTAAAAGCAAAAATAGACTTCATTAAAAGAAATGAGGAAATAAAACTATATTATCAAAACTATCTCATACTGGCTAAGAAATAGAGTGGTGCATCAGTGAAATAGATTAGGTACATAAGACACAGTAGTAAATGACCATAGCAATCTTGTGTTTGATAAACTCAAACATCCAGCCTTTGAGATAAGAACTCACCATTTGACAAAACTTGTTGGGAACAAAGTAGGTACACCAACATCTCACACAATATATTCCAAGATAAGGTCAAAATGGGTGTATGATTTAGATATAATAAGGGACACCATAAGAAATTTAGAAGAGCAAGGAATAGTCTACCTGTCAAATCTATGGGGAGGGGAAGAATTGATGACCAAAAAGAGATAAAGAGAATTACAAAATTGAAAATACATAATTTTGATCATATTAAATTGAAAAGCTTGTGTACAAACAAAACCAATGCAACTAAGATTAGAAGGAAAGCAGAAAGCTAGGAAACAATCTTTATAGCAAGTGTCTCTGATAAAGGCCTCATTTCTCAAATGTATAGAGAACTGAATCAAATTTATGAGAATACAAGCCATTTTCCAATTGATAAATAGTCAAAGGATACAAATGGACAGTTTTCAGATGAAGAAATCAAAGCTATCTATAGGCATATGAACAAATGCTCCAAATCACTTTTGATTATGTAAATGCAAATCAAAACAACTCTGAGGTACTATCTCCCACTTATCAGATTGAGTAATATGACAAAAAAAAAAAGGAAAATGATAAATGTGGGAGCGGATGTGAGAAAAATTGGGACACTGTTGGTGGAGTTGAGAACTGATCCAACCATTCTGGAGAGCCATTTGGAACTATGCCCAAGGGGCTGCCAAAATGTATACCCTTTGGTCCAGCAGTACCACTTCTAAGTCTGAATCCCAAAGAGGTCATTGAAACAAGGAAAGGGACCTACATGCAGAAAAATATTTATAGCAGCCCTGTTCATTCCCTTGGGCAATGGCTAAACAAGTTGTAGTAAATGAACGTAATGGAATACTATTGTGCTATAAGAAATGATAAGCAGGGGGATTTCAGAAAATCCTGGACAGACTTGTAGGAACTGATGCAAAGTGAAATGAGCAAAACCAGGAAAAGCATTGTACACAATATCAGTGACATCTAATAATGATCAACAATAAATGACAGCTTTTCTCAGCAACACAATGATGCAACACAAGCACAAAGTCTTCACAAAGGAAAATGCTATCCATATCCAGATAAAGAGAAGATGGACTCTGAATGTAGATCAAACCATATTTTTCCCACTTACTGTATTCTTTGACATTTATATGTTTTTTCTTTCACAACTGTAACTAATATGGATTTTTTTTACATGATAGCAGGAGTATAGATTATATCAAACTAAGTAGCATTTTTAGAAGAAGGGAGGGGAAGGAGGCACAGAAATTTGGAACTCAAAATCTTGTAAAACAAAATGCTAAAAATTTTTTCTTGACATGTAATTTAGGGAAAAATCAAATAGTATTAGAAAAAGAAAATTGCTAAAGAGTTAGAAATCATGCTCTGGGGATACAAACTCTTTGTGTGCTCTTCAAAGAGTTATTTTCCAGAGCTTAGATGAGTGGAATTTCAGGTATTGTGATATGCAAGTACAATGTAAGTTTCCTCTCACCTGGAAGGAAAAGATCATGAAGGTTTAGGAGGGACATGTTTGGTGAAGGAGATTTGATTAATTAATTTTTTTTTAGCCAATTAGGGTTAAGCAACTTGCCCAGGGTCACACAGCTAGTAAGTGTCAAGTGTTTGGTCTGAGGCTGGATTTGAACTCAGGTCCTCCTGACTTCAGGGCCTGTGCTGTATCCTCTGCACCACCTAGCTGCCCCCTATTTTTTTTACCAGGAAGACATTATGGTATGCATAATGTGAATATACAGAAAGAATGAGACAAAATGAGGGAATGAAAAGAAGAAAATTACATGAATAAAGATGGAGACAGAGAGTTGAATGAAGGCAGAGAAAGAGAGAGAAAGAGAGAGAGAGACAGACAGACAGACAGACAGACACAGAGGTGAAAACAGGCAACCCAGAAGGTATTTTGAACAGAGACAAAAAAGCAAGTGCCGAGATAGCTTTAGTGTTACCTAATCAAAGCATTCTGAAAAGCTATTTGAAACTATTTCCCAGAAGTCACATAAATGTTTATTGCTTAAAAATCTATCTTCTCACCCTTCCCCTGACTCCACCTTGAGAAAAAGGAAAGAAAATCCCCTGTTACAAATTCAAGCAAAACAAATTTCTGCATTGGCCATGTCACCCATAACATGCACACGTGCATATATAATAGGCAACATAAACATTATGTGTGTACTTGTGTGTACTTCTCATGAAGCACTCTGAGTCTTTGCCTCTCTATCTTAAGGTAGGTAACTTGTTTCATTATAAGTCCTCCAGAATTTTGATTAGTCATTTCATTAATCAGAATTCCTAAGTTGTTCAAAACTGTCTTTATAATATTGCTATCAATAGAAATTGTTGAATTCACTTATTTCTGTTTCAGCTCATACAACGTTTTCCAAGGTTTTCTGAAACATTTATTATTTATTTCTTACAGCTGTACTTATAAGCCATCACAATAAAGTTACTATAAATATTTAGGATACACCCTTAGAATGTATTCTTCATAGTACTAATTCCTTTACGATCTACATTCCCCCTAATTTCTTCTTTTCTCTTTTTTTTCCTTTCTCCTGTTGAGTGAAATGTTTCTGTTTCCAACTGTGTATGTGTATTCTTCTCTCCTTTCATTTCAGATATGCATGAAATTCATTTCTCTCCTCGATCCCTTGCTCCTTGTTTGTATAGGGTTCTATGTGCACACCCCTATTATGTGAAATAATTCTTTCTAACCTTCCTTTCCCTTCCTTCACCTCCCAGTGTGATTCATTTACCCTTACTTTTCCATTCTTTTAACACCATCAAGATGTTGGGAGCCACTACAAAGCCCTCTGTCTAATTAGACTCCATCTATGACCCTTGGCAATGAAATGGTTCAGAGGGGACACATGCACTGCCTCCCCATAATAGAATGTAAAAAAATATATATTCTTATTTAATTCCTTATGATTGTTTCTCATTTGCTTTTTAATAGTTGTTTTGAATACTGTTTGCACTTCAAACATTCTCTGCAGCTATAGTCTTTTCATCAAGAATGCTTGGAAATTCTCTATTACATTAAAGATCTGTTTTTCCCTTGTAGGATTATGTTTGCTTTTCCTATATAAGTAATTTATAGGTGTAAACCTATACTCTTTGAATTCTGAAATAACGTATTCCAAGCTCTGCAGTCTTTTAGGGTAGTGACCGCTAACTCTTGCGTGAACCTGACTATGAGACATTGGTTCTTGGATTCCTTCTTTGCTGCTGTTTGTAGTTATTTTCTATATGCAAACCCTAGATTTGTGCTAGTTTTTATTTTATTTGTGCTAGTTTCTTTCAGGAAGTGACAGCTAGAATATTTCTGTTTCCACTTTTCTCTATGGTTCTAATAGATTGAGACGGTTTTATGATGTCCTGAAATCAGATGTCTAGGTTCTTTTTTTGCCATGGCTTTCATATTGTCCAATAATTCTTAAGCTATAATTTCTTGACTTCCACTTCCGGAAGCCAAGATGGTGGAGTAAAAAGGTAGTCACTCTCACCTTCCCTTATCAACCTTTGAAAACCCAGAAAATATCACCCCAGAAAAAAAAAAACCTGGAACAGCTGAACTAGAAGAAAGATGGGGAACAGCAGTGCAGCAGCCCAGCAAACGGGTCTCTCAGTCCCTCAGCAAAAATAAGCTAAGCAGCGCTACAAAGGTCCCCAGGCAGATAAGCACCCTGCAGCATACATCTGAAAGGAGCTGAAGAAAGCAACCTAAAGTCTTTCTAAAGTCTGAGCCTTGCTGATTCCAGCCCAACACAAGGTAAGCTGTCAGAACCTCCAACTGTCAACCAGGAAGAGATCCTGAAGCCCAGGTGGTAGAGCAGGAAAACACCAACACCTGGACCTTCGAGTGCCTCACTGAGGGTGGGGGGAACCGGTGGAAACCAGCTCAGAAAACCACCAGGAGTCTCGGCAATCCACCACAAAGGAATCTCCCAGTGCATTAGCAGAAAAGAGGGAGACAACACTGCAGGGGGCCCCAGGCAGATAAACATCCTGCAGCAGCTATCTAAAAGGAGCTGAAGAAAGCTAAAGGAAGGAAAAACCAGGCAACCTAGAATTACCTGAAAGTTCCAGCCTTGCTGATTCCAGCCCAACACGAGATAAGCTGCCAGAACTCTACAGCTTCCAATTGCCAACATAAGAGGCCCCAGCACACAAAGCCAGTGACCAAGACCTAGGTTCCCAACACAAGAAGCTTGGGTCAGTGCCCTCTGCTCCCCAACAGGAGAGCTCAATCTCTTTAAAGTCCAGAGAATAAAGAAACACCATAAGTAAAAAGAAACATACCATAGATCCATATCATGAGAAGAGTGAAGATCAAGATAGAAATTCTGAAGACGACAACATTGTCAACAAACCCACATCTGCAACAACAAAAGTGAATATGAACTGGTCTGAAGCCCAAAAAGCCTTCTTAGAAGAGCTCAAGAAGGATTTTAAAAGTCTAATGAGAGAGATAGAAGAGTCCTTAAAAAAATACAATTGGCCAATTGGGGGAAAAAAGTACACTGAAGAAAACAAATCCCTTAAAAATACAATTGGCCAATTGGAGAAGGAAGTACAAAAACTAACAGAAGAAAATAATCTGTTAAAAACCAGAATTGGACAAATGGAAACTAATGACTCTATGAGACAGTGAGAATCAGTCAAACAGAAACAAAAAAATGAAAAAATGGATGAAAACATAAAATACCTCATTGGTAAAACAACTGACCTGGAAAATCGACTCAGGAGAGACAATTTAAAATTTTTGGACTACCTGAAAATCATGATGAAAAAAAGAGCCTGGACAGTGTCTTTCAGGAAATCATAAAGGAAAACTGCCCTGAATTCCTAGAACCAGAAGGGAAAATAACTACAGAAAGAATACACCAGTCACCACCTCAAAGAGATCCCAAATTGACAACACCAAGGAATATAATAACAAAATTCCAAAATTACGAAATGAAAGAGAAGGTGCTGCAAGCAGCCAGAAAGAAACAATTTAAATATCATGGAGCCACAGTCAAAATTACACATGACACTGCAGCTTCAACCTTAAAAGACTGTAGAGCACGGAATATGATATTACATAAGGCAAAGGAACTTGGATTGCAGCCAAGGATCAACTACCCTGCAAAAATGAGCATGATTTTTCAAGGGAGGAGGTGGATATTCAATGAAATAGGGGACTTACAAGCCTTCCTGATAAAAAGACCAGAGCTCAACAAAAAATTTGATCATCAAGTACAAGATTCAAGAAAGACATGAAAAGGTAAATGGGACACAAAGGTACAATATGTTGTTAATAAGGGCAAACTGTTTACATCCCTACAAGGGAAGATGACACTTGCATCTCTTGAGGACTGTATTGTTATTACACCATGTTAAAGGAGTATACATAAAGGGGGTGGATATTTGTTAACTTTGATGTAATGATAAACAAAAAATCTAATCAAGTGGGTTGAATGTATCCAAGAAAGTGGATTAGTCTGATCTTAGAAAATGTACTGAGAAAGGAGGAGGTAGACAAGGGTAAATTACATTACAGCAAAAGACATAAAATCCTATTACAGCAGAGGGAAAGAAGGGAGGGGGGAGCACTGTTTGAACCTTACTCTCATCAGATTTGGCCCAAGAAGGGAATAACATAATCAGTTAGATATAGAAATCTAAGTTGCTGTATAGTCAGTAGGAGGGAAAAGGGGAAAGAAAAGGGAGGGGGAAATAGAAGGGAGGAAAGAAGCAGTTAAGGGTAAAGGGGAAGAAAAGGGAAAGGAAGGGAGGGACTGATGGAGGTGGTGGTCAAAAGCAAAACACTAGTGAGAATTTGTACTTACAACTTCACTAATGTGAAAATATGTTTAATAAGAATGTAAATGTATAGCGTTTATTAGATTGTGCGCCCTCTTGGGGAGGGTGGTGGGGAGAAAGGGGGACAAAAATTTTAAACTCAAAAGCATATGGAAATGATTGTTGATAAATCAAAATAAATTAATAAAATAAATTAAAAATTTTAAAAGAATTAAAAAGCTGTATCTCCTTGATCTATTATTTTTTTTGCTACCTTACATTCTCTTCTATTTATTTTTAGTTTTGGGGTCTTGTTTTAATATTTCTTGATATCCCAAGGGATCATTTACTTCTATTTGGTCCATTCTTATTTTCAAAATTTGTTGTTTGGCAAGATTTTTGTTTACTTTTTTGTCATTGATCCCATTTACAATTCTTCTTCAATAGCTTTCATTAATTTTCTGTTTTTTCTAGAAAGCTCTTTCAAGAGTCCTAATTGAATTTGTGCCCAAGCTATGCTTTTTTTTTTTGAAGCTTTCCTGTAGATGCTTTATAGTCATTCTTTTCTTCTGGGTTTGATTTTGAACATCCTTCTCACTACAATATATTTTTATTGTGGGATCCTTTATTTGTTTGCTCATTCTTTCAGGGTTTTTTTTTTTTTTGAAACTTTGTGTTAAGGGCAGGCTCTGCACATTTCTGAAGGGAATGTTTGTGCTGGTTGGTCCTGTTATTACTTTCTTAGGTTACTAAGATTGTGTTATTCCAGGATCAATCAGACATGTCAGACAGGTGACTTATAAGCTTTCAGTACTCCCAAAGTGGTGTGATCCAGGACAAATTCTAATCTTCACTGCCCACCCTGGTCAGAGCTTCTGGAAGTTCCTGACTTGGTTTTGGGGCTGTGCAAAAGACTGGTGGGCTTGCTCAGTTTGGAATAATAAACTGATGCTGGACTCAGCCATTGTCCGTGAGCTTGAAAGTTTGATTCAGAGTTATAGAACTGTAGGCTTTTCTGTGCTTTGGAATTCTATCCCTGTTTTTTTCCTCTGGAGGATGGAAGCTGGATCTGAAATCCTGCTCTGCTTCTGGGATCAGAGACAGCTGCTTAATTCTGAACTTTCTTCTTTCTTGACACACAAGGACCTGTAGCTGTTCCTTTCCCAAGAGACCCCTAGAAGCCCAGTCCTCCTTATAGTCCTCCCTGGAGCTGTGACTTGGAACTTTATAGTGAGTGATAGATCTACCAGTCAACACCTTTTCATACATGTGACACAAAGCTAAACTCCTCAATGTTGGGTCTAGGACCACTTTTGCCTTGATGCATAATCTTACTTTGTGCTAGAATTTTCCAGCGCCATGCTCCTAGACAAACCTGTCTTCTCTGTTCACATGTTGCTCTGTCTCATTAAGCATACCTGGGCTCAAAAAATGACTTACTGTGATTATTTTTCTTGGATTTTCAGGTATGAATTTAGATATTTCTAGATATATTTGCAGGAATAAGGGGAGAGAAGTTCATTGTTTTTATTCCTGCTACTCTGTTCTGTTGACCTTGCATACCCTTTAAACCTGTTATAGTATTCATTGGTTTGTACCCCAAGAGTTCAAAAAATGAGGAAAATGTTCCATATGTATAGTAGCTGTTTTTGTAGCATAAAGGAACTGGAGATTAAAAAGGTGATCATTAAATGGAGAATAGCTGAACTAATTATGTTACACGACCAAAAGTGAACAGTATTATACTTTAGACTTGATTAAAGAGATGATATCAGAGCAACCTGTATTAACTAATTCAGAGTGAAGTGAACAGAACCTGGAGAACAATTTCTATTATAAGAATAAAATCATAAGGACAAAGAACTTTAAAAGAATTAAAAACTCTCATCAATGCTGTGATCAAATGCAATTCCAGAAAATTAGTGATGAGTGTACTACCAATGGTGTGCTAGAATTGGCTCATGCTAGATTGTTAGAACCAATTGTTAAATTCTCATCATGAGCATTTAGACCTCAGAAATTGACAAATGTTACAAATCAAAGCTTGATTTGTTGTTTTATTGATTTTCTCGATTAAAGAAAGTGCTGGAGAAAATGTTAATAATGCATATTAAACTTAAAAGTGTGTTGTGTTCACATTTTTTTAGAGAGCTGGTTTGTAAACATTTACTAGCATAAGCCTGCAAAGCTTCCCACATTCTGACAGGGATATGATAGATTCAAGATGAAAAATGAGATATGCATTTTTGATCAAGGCCATTGTGAGAATATATATGTATATATATATAATTTGCTACAAGGGTAATCTATGCCACAGTTCTTCAAATACATATAGTCTGATATTAAAAGGTAAGTTGTAAATTCCTTGGAGACAAGGACCATGTCTCATCTTTTGAGCATAGTAAGTGCTTAATGTGTTTGTTGAATGAATAGGGAAAATAATGTATCAGATTCTTGTTATTAAATAACTATAGGAATATGAAAATATATCACAGTTAAGTATCAGACTTTTGTTCTACCAAATATCATTACACAAACCCCAAGGTAGATACAGTGCAGAGCCTATGTCAATGGTCAAATTTAAAACAAATTCATCTAGTAGGTATTATTTTAAGAATTTAAGAATTTCTTGAAGTGTTTTTTTCTATATCAATTGAGACAGTAAATTTGCACGTAATAAAGATAGTAGGATAAAAACTTTTATTTCAAAGTAAAATAATAATATATTCTTGTAATTATTTGTCTTTAAAATACATTTGCACAGATAAGATAAATAGTAGTAAATTATAGTGAAATCATAATAAAATATTCTGGTAATTGACCATTTGGTATGCCTGGTCCTTCTATTCATCAGTGAATAGTAACATTGTAATGTAGTTTTATTAAATTTGATTAAATTTCCTTCCAACACTAGAATAAATCATATTCTTATTGTCTTGATTTTTCCACCTGAATTTGAGTTCATATTTCCACAGCTAAAGAAGTCATTACTAGTGGCCAAAGTAAAGATGATGAGCTTCTTCTTTTTAAGATTAAAGTTATGGCAATAGAAATTATGTTAGAAGTCATCTAGTCCAGCCATCTCACTTTAAAGAAAAAAAAAAATGAGACCGAGAGAAGTGAGGTGATCAAAGTTAGTGAAAGCCCCTAGATTTAAATTCAGGTCTCCTGACTCCAAACACAAATATTCTACTTCATCATGGTGTCTTTTTGCTTGGCTGGTACTCAGATAGCAGACCTAGTTTGACACCAAAACCATACTCAAAGCCTTCCAGAATGATAAATCTTGCCATTTTGTGTTCTAACCAGCAAAGCTTTCAAGAACCCAATGTCACCTTTATATGACGGTGAAATTTCAGTGTAAAACCTGATGAACTGAAGTCTATACCAGCAGAGAATGTATACATATTGGTGAGCTCCTGAATCCATTAAAAATTGAAGAACATATGTGTTTATATAACCCAATAAGCTCATTAGCTTTCTAAGAGTCTGCAAATATCACATTTTTGTCTTTAGATCTGAGATACTAGCAGACAGTGCTTTGATGTATTAAGTGAATGCTGAATTTCTTCTCACATCACACTTTCATCATTTGTGAAATACCCTCCCTCTCCCTCTCTGTGTTACAGATTCCCAATCTTTCTTCAGGATACAAATCAAATACCTGCTACACATAGCCATTCTTGACTCCTTCCTGTTGCTTGTGCTCACCATCTCTACCCACTTCCTTATTTATTTTGTATTCCTTCTTAATACACTGATGTATGTATATTATTTTCCCTGATTGAATCTTTGAAAGGGATTTTTTTTTCATTTTTAGTATTTTTATTCCCAGAGCCAAAGAGTACCTGACAAATTACAGGCACTTAATAAATGCTTGTTGATTTATTTGATTGATTACAATCAAATTTAAACATCTCCAGAAAGTATGTTAGATTTTACCTAAGCACAAATATAGGAGGCAGTTATTGTATAATCGAATGAGTACCAAAGAATTAGGAAACTTGGATTTGCACTTTGGCTCTGTTACTTATTATTAGGTGTGTGACTTTTGAGCATATCATTTAATATTTCTGAGCTTCAGTTTCCTAAATTATAAATATGAAAGTTTTGGACTGAATGGTGTCTTATGCCCTTCTTAGCTCTATTATTTCTTTGAGCTACTTCAAAACTAGGTTAATGCAATGCTGAAGTTTTACAACATTGGTCTTTTCCAACGCTATTAGGGAAGTGGGTATTGATTATCTCTGAAGTCTACAATACTGGTCAGATATAGATCAGGGAAGGAGAAACCTGTGAGTAGTCTGGCTCCTCTCCTGTCTTCTCTTCTCTCCTCCCATCCCCTCAACATGGGTTATCATGCCCTTACCTGAGGGTGTTCTACCCAAAAGAAAGTAAAATCTGATAGCTGAAACCTACCTAGTTATCTTGGGGTTTACTGGCTAGATTTCTTTCTTAAAGACCATGCCTTAAACCCAATTCACTCCTTCTCTCATTGATTGACCAACAATAGGTCCCTTCCCAAGCACCACTTAATAGTTATTTTTTGGCCAGATGATTCAGAGTGAATGCAAATAGTAATTGTTTCTCTTTAGGCCAGCAACCCTGACAGTCTTCCCCTCTCAGTTTAATTTTTTTTTTAATTGAAGTGGCCAGCCCTTGGCTCACTTCTTAAACAGGTCTAATAACTGAATAGGTGTTGCCTCAGTCGAAGTGAGAATTCCAAAAGACCTTAGCTTAAAAAGACCAAGGACTTCCACTGCATCCTGGACCATCTCCAGTTGTCCTGACGTATATCTGGCCACTGCACCAGATGGCTCTAGAAGAGAAAGTAAGGCTGGTGACTGCACAGCACTTCCTCACTCAAATCCCAATTTGATTACAAGTCATGGCATTATCTTTCCCAATGTATTGACTATCTGAATTAGTAAAACTAGACAGAAAAAATATTATTAAGACAAACCCCAGGGTCTATTAGAAAATTTATGTGCTAGAGAAAATGCTTGGTAAGCTACCTTAAGCGTTGACTGATATTGTATACTGAAGTGAAAATTAGTCTTGTGTTAACATACAACAAAATATGAATAAGGGAAAAAAAGGTCTAAGTTTGATAGTACCTCAAATGTCAATGCAGACATTATGGTCCAAACTAGATTTTTCAGTTATTTTTATGTTAACTTCCATTATTTCCTTTAAAATCATATTGAAGGCCAGTTCTCAGAATTTAGAATTCCCTTTAGTGTTTTCCTTTCTGCCTCTAAAAATTCACTCCTTGCCTTCTGCACTCTCTATGATAATTTTCTTCTTAAATTTTCTTCTCCATTTCTCTACTTCTCCTTGTCTTTGTTACCACTTTTGGTTGTCACAAATACAAAGGAAACTGCTATGAAATATTTGAATTTCAAGGCTAACCTCTAATCATGATTGTGATATTACTATTTTTAAAGAAAAATAATACTGGTGTTTGTTAAGGGAGGAGAAGGGAATTCACAGTGTACTGTTTAATAGATATTTTTCCCCAGGAATTTGTAAGCTGAAAATTTACTTTCAGCATTACTTACTCAGAGAATAGTCTTAAATATAACAGAGAAAGGAAATATCTGTTCTTTGAATTCTGTCTTCCCTATTTGAGCTCAAGAATAAATCAACCAAAAAGTATTCATTAAGCTCCAATCATCTGCCAGTCACTGTTCATAGACCAAAAAAGACACAAACCTTGCCCTCAAGGAGCTTACTTTTTATCTGAAGAAACACTGCAGGTGTGCATGCTTGTGTATGTGCATGTGGATGTGTGTGTGTGTGAGAGAGACAGAAAAAGAGAGAAAGAGAAAGAGAGAGAGAGAGACAGAGACAGAGACAGAGAATATACCATAAACACACAAACATTCTAAAAAGGATAAATATAGGATCATTTTGAAGTGTGAAGACTACTTTCTGGGGGTAATTAGGAGAGATTTCATGTAGAAGGGGATGCTCAACCTGGGATTAGAAGGGAACTAGAGATTCTACAAGACACAAGTAAGAAAAGAATGCATTTCGAGAATAGTGAACAGACTATTTAAAAGCATGGATTCAAGAAAAAAAGGTAATATTGTTCATGCCCTCTCCATGGAATGGTGTAGAGGCAAATTGCTGTGAGTCTAATCCATCTCATATTCTTTCTCCCTTTTAAGAATATTATAGACGCTAATCAGGCTTCTGTAAATGAGAGAAGAGACATGGACATTTAAAAGAGCTCAATTCTGGTGAGCTACTAGCCAAGGGAGCTCTACTATACCTCTGTAGTAGAATTGGCCAGAATTGGTGGCCAGAAAGTGGGCAGTATAAGGAATTGCTTAAGCTGCAACATAAAATGCTCTTGTCTAATATTACTTTTAAAAACACTTATTTATCTCAAATACCAGTAAATGTTGCTGTCTGTAGCATGTGGCTGTTTCTTTTGTGATATCATATTACATGTATTACCCTGATGGCTCCAAGCTTCTCTTGGAAAATATCATGTAAGGGCACAACATTTATGTCTTAACTTAGAGTACACACATGCTTTGGCTACTCTGCCATCTCATTAGAAAGAGCTACAGTACTGGCACTATTATTAGGGAAGCCATGTGAAAATCCAGGAGCCATTGTAAGTAATTCCATGGCTAGCCTAGATAGCACTGTCTGCAATATGTAAATAAATGGAAAGATATTTGCTGATTGTTGGTGAGTAATTAGGCTGGTCACCATCTTGGCCAGTTTGGTTTGCTTACAGAATCATAGTAAGTGGAGGAGGGCATCTTTTTTTTTTTTTCCTGGATGGGCTACTCTGGAATGCTAAGGGCATTCAGATGTAGTCCAGATTGAATCTCTGCTAAGAATCTCATTCATCATACTTATGACATGTTTTAGAACCTCATTTTTTAGAACCTACAAATACATGATGTAGAATATCTCTCATTCCCCTGTCTATCAGGAGAGGTTGGGACACATGATTCATCAACTCAAGGAGCAAGTATAAAAGGTAGCAAGTGAGCAAGAGTGCCATGCTTGTGTTATGACTCAACCCTGCATGAGTCCACTACCCTCTTTGTCATTAATATTTAAATGTCAATGGCAACAATATTGACTTTTTGGACTGGGAAGAATAAGCATCTGCCATATAGCCTCCTATGTTGATAGGAAATTAGTCACAGGCACTTTTGATATAGAGGAATTTGAAGGGTACTCTCTGGAGTACAAATTTCATCTCATCTTAGAGTTAGTCTCCTAACAACTCAATGTGAATTTTCTGGTTGTTTGAGAGTACTCATCTAAAGTATATATGGTACAGACTTACCAAGATACTGAAAAGGATGATGGATAATTTTAGCCTTTGTCAGTTTGTTCTGCCAACTCAAAGATATCTTGGTTTGAAGAAATCAATATCCGTGGAAATATTTTTAAATGGCTTTGAATACATAAAATACACTTGGTGATATGATGAGCTAGGCTGTTATGACAATGTAACTGAATTCTAGAAAATTGACAAAGAGGTTCAAGACAAGAAAAACTATATTGCACTATTGAAATGGCAGAAGATTACAATAATAGACTTGCCATGGCCTGTGCTTCTGATACGACGAGGAGACAGATGGGACCTGAGGCTTATCAAGGACAACATAGCCAATTCTCTCAGTATCTCATGATATAGCCATAGAGGGATGGATAGGGCTGAAATTCCCAACGTAGGGGGACTGATAATCTCACCTTTTGGTGCATATGGCAATGAAGTAGACAAGAGTGGGGAAAAAAAAAAAGTCCTGGAAGATGATCAAGGCTTCTCTACTGGTTTCTTCCACTTGTCTCTATTAGCTTCTCATCTTCTTTAAAAAAAAATGACTACATAGTATACTTGGTTTCTTGGATAATTTCACTGAATTAAAAAAACAATATACCCCATTGATATTGATACAATATAAAGAGAATAAGAGACACCTTCCTCCCCAATATGTTTGCTAAGCTTCCTGTATCAGAATTATGAGAGAACATAGATTTTAATGTTACATAGGATGGGTAGTCATGGATAGATGGTGATCTGTATTATTGGTGGAACTACTTATATTAGTGAGATCACAGACTCCTTGTTCCTCTGGAATTCAGTTAATATTATATCTATTTTCACGTATTTTTATTTATTTTGTCAAAATTTTTCAATTGCATTTTAATCTGGTTCAGGTCTCATTTGGGAGTATTATGGGATTCTACATAATACCTGTAGCCAACCCTCTAAGAATATAAATTGAAAAGAATTTTGTCATTACTTCTCTTTAATATGCCTTGGGGCTTATCCTTTTTGAGAATTTAATGGCTCGTGTATGGTGAAAGAGAACATTTCTAGATTGTTAACTAATATTTCTGCAAAGTGAAGTTTAAATTGCCAATCAAATATAAATGTGAGACATGGAAAGAATTGTTTTGTGTGTATAAAGTCATAGATCAATCTGATTTTTCTCCTCATACATTCACAATGGATGATGCACAATCAGCAACTAAAACACAACCGACAATGTCATATCCACCACTGAGATCATTCTATGACAGTAATGGCCATAAGAAACATGGGAATTTCTGCAGCTAAAGAGAGCTGGGATAGATCGAGAATGTAGGTTTATAACATGTAATCAGGTATTTTTTAAAACCACAAGCTCCTTAAACCACAGTCCAGGTCAATGTAATTATTTTGCTTTTTCCCCTTCATATCAAGCCCACACTTTTTTTTTATTCTAGATTCTGCTAATTATTATGTATATAATGGTTTTTTTTTTTACTTTTCAACATTTACTTCCACAAGATTTTGAGTTCGAAATTTTCTCCCCATCTCATCCCTCCCCACACCCCAAGATGGCATGCATTCTGGATACCCCTTTCCCTAGTCTGCTCTCTCTTCTATCTCTCCCCCCCTTTCTCTTATCACCTTCCCCTTCTATTTTCCTGTAGGGCAGGATAGACTTCTATACCCCATTTCCTGTATTTCTTATTTCCTAGTTGCATGTGAAAACATTTTTTTCAATTTTTTTAATTTTTATTTTTTTAATTTTTTTTCCACATGCTTTTGAGTTGAAAATTTTTCTCCTTTTCTCCCCCCCTCCCCAAGCAGCACACTGATATAGGCTTTACATTTACATACCCATTAAACATATTTTCACATTAGTGAAGTTGTAAGTAAAAATTAAAACCAATAGGAGGAACCATCAGAAAGATGATACAAAACTCAACAGAAGGTAAAAATAAGTGATAGCGATTCGACTTCCATAGTTCTTTCTTTGGATGTGGACAGCATTTTCCATCCTGAGGCCTCTGGAGATGTCTTAGATCCTCATAATGCTGAGAAGGGTTCAGTTTAACAATTTTAGTCATTGCATAATGTGGCTGTTATTGTGTACAAAGTCCTCTTGGTTCTGCTCACTTCACTCAGCATCAGACCATATAAGTCTTTCCAGGTTTTTCTGAAGTCAGCCTGTTCATCATTTCTTATAGCACAATAGTATTCCATTACATTCATATACCACAACTTGCTCAGCCATTCCCCAATTGATGGGCATCCTCTCAATTTCCAATTCTTTGCCACCACAAAAAGAGCTGCTATGAATATTTTTGTACATGTGGGTCCTTTTCCCATTTGTTTGATCTCTTTGGGATATAGCCCTAGAAGTGCTATTGCTGGATCAAAGGGTATGCACATTTTTGTAGCCCTTTGGGCATAGTTCCAAATTGTTCTCCAAAATGGTTGGATCATTTCACAACTCCACCAACAATGTACTAGTGTTCCAATTTTCCCACATCTTCTCAACATTTATCATTTTCCTGTTTTGTCATGTTGGCCAATCTGATAGGTGTGATGTGGTACCTCAGAGTTGTTTTGATTTGCATTTCTCTAATCAATAACGATTTAGAGCATTTTTTCATATGACTATAGATGGCTTTAATTTCTTCATCTGAGAACTGCCTGTTCATATCCTTTGACCATTTATCAAATGGGGAATGGCTTGTGTTCTTCTAAATTTGTCTTAATTCTCTATATATTTTAGAAATGAGGCCTTTATCAGAGAGACTGGTTGTAAAAATTCTTTCCCAATTTTCTACTTTCCTTCTAATCTTAGTTGCATTGGCTTTGTTTGTGCAAAAACTTTTCAATTTAATGTAATCAAAATTATCCATTTTGCTTTTCATAATGTTCTCTATCTCCTGTTTGGTCATGAATTCTTCTGTTCTCCATAGATCTGATAGGTAAACTATTCCTTGTTCTCCCAGTTTACTTATGGTATCAGCCTTTATATCTAAGTCATGAACCCATTTTGACTTTATTTTGGTATATGGTGTGAGATTTGGGTCTATGCCTAGTTTCTGCCATACTCTTTTCCAGTTTTCCCAGCAGTTTTTTTCAAAGAGTGGGTTCTTATCCCAGAAGCTGGGGTCTTTGGGTTTATCAAATAATAGATTACTATAGTCATTGACTACTGTGTCTTGCATATTTAACCTATTCCACTGATCCACCTCCCTATTTCTTAGCCAGTACCAAGCAGTTTTGATGATTGCTGCTTTATAATACAATTTAAGATCTGGAATTGCTAGGCCACCTTCCCCTGCATTTCTTTTCATTAGTTCCTTTGATATTCTGGACCTTTTGTTTTTCCAAATGAATCTTGTTATTATTTTTCTAACTCTATAAAATAATTTTTGGTAGTTTGATTGGTATGGCACTGAATAAGTAAATTAGCTTAGGTAGGATTGTCATTTTTATTATATTAGCTCGGCCTACCCATGAGCAACTGATGTTTTTCCAATTATTTAGATCTGATTTTATTTGTGTGAAAAGTGTTTTGTAATTGTGTTCATAGAGTTCCTGGGTTTGTTTCGGGAGGTAGACTCCTAAATATTTTATAATGTCTACAGTAAGTTTAAATGGGATTTCTCTTTCTATCTCTTGCTGTTGGGCTTTGTTGGTAATATATAGAAATGCTGATGATTTATGTGGGTTTATTTTATAGCCTGCAACTTTGCTAAAGTTGTTTATTATTTCAAGTAGTTTTTTACTTGATTCTCTAGGATTCTCTAAGTATATCATCATGTCATCTGCAAAGAGTGATAGCTTTGTTTCTTCTTTGCCTATTCTAATGCCTTCAATTTCTTTTTCTTCTCTTATTGCTAAAGCTAATTTTCCAGTACAATATTGAATAACAGTGGTGATAATGGACATCCTTGTTTCACCCCATCTTATTGGAAATGCTTCTAGCCTGTCCCCATTACATATAATGCTTGCTGAAGGTTTTAGATAATGCTATTTATTATTTTAAGGAAGACTCCATTTATACCTATGCTTTCTAGTGTTTTTAATAGGAATGGGTGTTGTATTTTCAAAAGCTTTTTCTGCATCTATTGAGATGATCATGTGGTTTCTGTTGGTTTTGTGTTGATATGCTCAATGATGCTGATAGTTTTCCTAATATTGAACCAACCCTGCATTCCTGGTATAAATCCTACCTGGTCATAGTGTATTATTCTTGTGATAAGTTGCTGCAATCTATTGCTAGTATTTTGTTTAAAATTTTTGCATCTATATTCATTAGAGAAATTGGTCTATAATTTTCTTTCTCTATTTTGACTCTTCCTGGTTTAGGTATCAACACCATATTTGTATCATAAAAAGAATTTGGTAAGACTCCTTCTTCACCTATTTTCCCAAATAGTCTATATAGTATTGGAATTAATTGTTCTTTAAATGTTTGATAGAATTCGCATGTAAATCCATCTGGCCCTGGAGATTTTTTCCTAGGGAGTTCATCAATGGCTTGTTCAATTTCTTTTTCTGAGATGGGGTTATTTAAGTATTTTACTTCCTCTTCTTAATCTGGGCAATTTATATTTTTGTAAATATGTATCCATTTCACTAAGATTGTCAAATTTGTTGGCATATAGTTGGGCAAAATAATTCCTAATTATTGTTTTAATTTCCTCTTCCTTGGTGGTAGCTTCACCCTTTTCATTCTTGATACTAGTAATTTGGTTTTCTTCTTTCTTTTTTTAATTAAATTAACCAAAGGTTTCTATTTTATTGGTTTTTTCATAAAACCAGCTCTTAGTTTTATTTATTAGTTCAATAGTTTTCTTAATTTCAATTTTATTAATTTTTCCTTTGGTTTTCAATATTTCTAATTTGGTTTTAGTTGAGGATTTTTAATTTGTTCTTTTTCTAGTTTTTTTAGTTGCATGCCCAATTCATTAATCTCCTCTTTTAAAATTTTATTTATGTAAGCATTTAGAGATGTAAAACTTCCCCTAAGAACTGCTTTCGCTGCATCCCACAGGTGTTGGTATGTTGTCTCATTATTGTCACTCTCTTGAATGAAATTATTGATTGTTTCTATGATTTGTTGTTTGACCCAATCATTTTTTAGGATTAGATTATTTAGTTTCCAATTATTTTTTAGTCTTATCTTTCCATGGCCCTTTATTACATATAATTTTTATTGCATCATGATCTGAAAAGGATGCATTTAATATTTCTGCCTTTCTGCATTGGATTGTGAGGTTTTTATGACCTAGTACATGGTCAATTTTTGTGTATGTACCATGTACTGAAGAGAAAAAAGTATATTCCTTTCTATCCCCATTCAGTTTTCTCCAGAAGTCTATCATACCTAACTTTTCTAATGTTCTATTCACCTCCTTAACTTCTTTCTTGTTTATTTTGTGGTTAGACTTATCTAGTGCAGAGGGGGAGGTTCAGGTCCCACTAGTATAGTTTTGCTGTCTATTTCTTCCTGTAACTCCCTGAACTTCTCTCTAAGAATTTGGATGCTATACCATTTGGTGCATATATGTTTAGTAATGATATTACTTCATTGTCTTATGGCGCTTTTAGCAGGATGTAGTTTCCTTCCTTATTCTTTTGATTAGATCTATTTTTGCTTTTGCTTTATCATAGATCAGGATTGCTACCCCTGCTTTTTTTACTTCAGCTAACGCATAGTATATTCTGCTCCAGCCTTTTACCTGTAGCCTGTATGTGTCACTCTTTTTCAAATGTGTTTCCTGTAAATAACATATTGTAGGATTATGGTTTTTAATCCATTCTGCAATCCATTTCCATTTTATGGGAGAGTTCATCCCATTCACATTCACACTTATGATCACTATCTGTGTCTTTCGCCACCCTTTTTCCCCCCCCTTTCACCTTTTCTTTCTCCTTTCTCCTTTCTCCCCTTCACTAGTGTTTTGCTTTTGACCACTGCCTCCTTCAATCCCTTCCCCCTTTTATTATCCCTTTTCCTTTTCTTCCCCTTTATTCTTACTGTTACTTCACTCCCTTCTTTCCCCCCTCCCTTTTCTTTCCCCTTTTCCCTCCTACTGCCTATAGGGTAAGTTAGATTTCTATACCTCACTGATTATATTATGCCCTTCTTGAGCCTAATCTGATGAGAGTAAGGTTCAAACAATGCTCCCCCCTCTTCTTTCCCTCTGCTGTAATAGAATTTTGTGTCTTTTCCTGTAATATAATTTACCCTTGTCTGCCTCCTCCTTTCTCAGTACCTTCTCTAAGATTAGATTGATGCACTTATTTGGATCCATTTAACCCATTTCATTAGATGTTTTTTTTTTTTATCATTACATCAAAGTCAACTAATATCCACCCTCTTTATGTATACTCTTTTAACAAGGTGCAATAACAATACAGTTCTCAAAGGTTGCAAGTCTCATATTCCCTTGTAGGGGTTTAAACAGCCCCCCCCCTTTTTAACAACATATTGTATCCTGTCCCATTTACCTTTTTAAGTCCTTCTTGAGTCCTGTACTTGAAGATCAAATTTTTTGTCGAGCTCTGGTCTTTTTAACAGGAAAGTTTGGAAGTCTCCTATTTCGTTGAATATCCACCTCCTCCCTTGAAAAATGATGCTCATTTTTGCTGGGTAATTGATCCTTGGCTGCATTCCAAGCTCCTTTGCCTTACAGAATATCATGTTCCATGCCCTGTGGTCTTTTAATGTAGAAGCTGCAAGGTCCTGTGTAATCCTGACTGTGGTTCCATGATATTTAAATTCTTTCTTTCTGGCTGCTTGCAGCACCTTCTCTTTCATCTGGTAATTTTGGAATTTTGCTATTATATTTCTTGGCATTGTCAATTTGGGATCTCTTTCAGGTGGTGACTGGTGTATTCTTTCTATGGTTATTTTCCCTTCTGGTTCTAGGACTTCTGGGCAGTTTTCCTTTATGATTTCCTGAAAGATACCGTCCAGGCTCTTTTTTTATCATGATTTTCAGGTAGTCCAATAATTTTTAAATTGCCTCTCCTGAGTCATTTTCCAGGTCGTTGTTTTACTGATGAGGTATTTTACATTTTCATCATTTTTTCATTTTTTTGTTTCTGTTTGAGTGATTCTTGCTCTCTCATAGAGACATTAGTTTCCATTTGTCCAATTCTAGTTTTTAACAGATTGTTTTCTTCTGTTAGTTTTTGTCCTTCTTCAATTGGCCAATTGTGTTTTCTAGGGACTTGTTTTCTTCAGTGTATTTTTTTTCCAACTTGGCCAATTGTATTTTTGAAGGACTCTTTTACCTCTCTCATTTGACTATTAAAATCCTTCTTGAGCTCTTCTAAGAAGGCTTTTTGGGCTTCAGACCAGTTCATATTCCCTTTTGTTGTTGCAGATGTGGGTTTGTTGACAATGTTGTCCTCTTCAGAATTTCTGTCTTGATCTTCACTCTTCTCATAACATGAATCATGGTTACGTTTCTTTTTACTCATGGTGTTTCTTTATTCCCTGGCCTTTAAAGAGATTGAGCTCTCCTGCTGGGGCACAGAGGGTACTGACCCAAGCTTCTTGTGTTGGGAGCCTAGGTCTTGGTCACTGGCTTTGTGTTCTGGGGCCTCTTATGCTGGGAATTGGAGGCTGTAGGTTTCTGGCAGCTTACCTCATATTGGGCTGGAATCAGCAAGGCTGGAACTTTCAGGCAATTCTAGGTTGCCTGCTTTTCCTTTCCTTTAGCTTTCTTCAGCTCCTTTTAGATGGCTGCTGCAGGATGTTTATCTGCCTGGGGCCCCCTGCAGTGTTGTCTCCCTCTTTTCTGCTAATGCACTGGGAGATTCCTTTGTGGTGGATTGCCGAGACTCCTGGTGGTTTTCTGAGCTGGTTTCCACCGGTTCCCCCCACCCTCAGTGAGGCACTCAGAGGTCCAGGTGTTGGTGTTTGCCTGCTCTACCACCTGGGCTTCAGGATTTCTTCACAATTGGGGGCTTCAGGGCTCCTAAGCTCTCCTGGTGTTGGGTTGGAATCAGCAAGGCTGGGGCTTTAGGAAGCCTTTAGGTTGTTTTCTTCACCTCCTTTCAGATGAATGCCGCAGGGTACTTATCCACCTGGGGCCCCTTGTTTTTGCTGAGGCACTGGGAGACCCGTTTGCTGGGCTACTGCACTGCTGCTCCTTGTGTTTCTTCTAGGTCAGGTGTTCCAGGGTTTTTTTTTTCTGGGGTGATATTTTCTGGGTTTTCAGAGGTTGATAGGGGAGAGTGAGAATGACTACCTTTTCACTCTGCCATCTTGTGTCCCAGAAAGAAAATTTTTTTTAAACATGTGTTTTTAAAACTTTGGGTTCCAAATTTTCTCCCTTCCTCCCTCCCCAGCCACCCTCATTAAAAAGGCAAGCAACTCAATATAGGTTATGCATGTGCAGTTATGCAAAATATTTCCACAGTAGACATGTCGTGAAAAACTAACTCTATTTCCCTTAATCCTATCCTGCCCCACCCCCGTTTATTCCATTCTTTCTTTTGGCCCCTGTCCCTCCTCAGAAGTATTTGCTTCTGATTACCCCCTTTCTCAATCTGTCCTCCTCTCTATGATCCATTTGCTCTCTTGTCCCCTTCTCCCCCTCTTTTCCTGTAGGGTAAGACAGATTTCCATACCCAATTGAATGCGTATGTTATACCCTCCTTAAGCAGAATCTGATAAGAATAAGATTCTCTCTTTCCCTCTCACCTTCCCCTGTTTCCCCTCCACTTTAAGAGCCTTTTCTTTTCTTTTTTTTGTGAGATAATTTACCCCATTCTACCTCTCCCTTTCTTCTTCTCCTAGTATAATCTTCTCTCATCCCTTAATTTTATTCTCCAGATATGACCACTTAAACTTTAACTCACCTTGTGCCCTCTATCTATCTATCTATCTATACATACATACATATAATTTTTCCCTCCAAGTACCATAATACTGACAAAGGTCACATGAGTTATAAATATTATCTTTCCATGCAGTAATATAAACAGTTCAACCTTAATAAGTCTCATGATTTCTCTTTCCTGTTTACCTCTTCATATTTCACTTGAGTCTTACATTTGAAAGCCAAATTTTCTATTCAGCTGTGGTCTTTTCATCAAGAATGTTTGAAAGTCCTCTATTTCACTGAATGACCATTTTTCCTCCTAAAGGATTATACTCAGTTTTGCTGGATAGATGATGCTTGGTTGTAATCCTATCTCCTTTGCCCTCCAGAATATTATATTCCATGCCCTGCAGTCCTTTAATGTAGAAGCTGCTAAATCTTATGTTATCCTGATTGTGTTTCCACAATACTTGAATTGTTTCTTTCTGGCAGCTTGTAATATTTCCTCCTTGACCTGGGAACTCTGGAACTTGGCTACAATATTCCTGGGAGTTTTTCTTTGGGGATCTCTTTCAGGAGGATATCAGTGGATTCTTTTAATTTCTATTTTGCCCTCTGGTTCTAAAATATCAGGGCAGTTTTCCTTGATAATTTGTTGAAAGATGATGTCTGGGCTTTTCTTTTTTTTTTTTTTTGATCATGGCTTTCAGATAGTCCAATAATTTTTAAAATTCTCTCTCCTGTATCTATTTTTCCAGGTCAGTTGTTTTTCCAGTGAGATATTTCACATTATCTTCTATCTTTTCATTCTTTTGGATTTATTTTATAGTGTCTTGATTTCTCATAAAAGCCCACACTTTTAGCACTGGAACCTGGATTTCTGGTCTTCACTGTCCTTCTGCCTTTAACACAGAATCTTGACTATGACCTCCATGTTGACTTTTAAATGAACTCTGGTCAGTGACTTGCTAACTAGAAATTCTTTCACTTTCAGCAAAAATAAACACTGAACATCAGAAAAGGGAAAGTCAGCATTGGTGGTGCAAAGGATCTTATGGAGGTTTGCTGGAGTTTGGGAAGAGGTTGGCAGAAGTGTAAAGAATAAAGCAATGGTTTCTCAATTGCAGTGGGAGGGGTTACAAAGGGTCCAGATGACAAATCTAGTGGGGATGGAGGAGAGGCAGACCTGAAGAAAGAGGCACCAGGGGCTAGGTGAGAGTGGGGTTGAGCCCTCCCAGTTGGAGGAACCAGTATAAAGCACTGAGACTCCTACTTCTGAATCTTGTTGTTGTTGGTTTTTGTCCTTTCTTCTCACACGGGACTAATGACATCAGGAAGGTCATGCCTTGACTTGCAAGTGAACAAGATTTGAATGAGACAGGGATATGCAAAGTTACTGGCCTCAGTCTGTCCTCCAGTGCCATCTGCGTCCAGTGGCAGATCAAGATGACTGGAGATGGTCCTAGATGCAGTGAGAGATCTTGGCTCTTTTAAGCTAAGGTCTTCCCCAGGTCCTAGTTTGTCTGAGCCAATATCCATTCAATGATTAAGGCTAGGTAAGAAATGAGGGGGGAAATAGCCTCTTTTACCTAGTCAAAAAAGAAAGAGAGAGAGAGAGAGAGAGAGAGAGAGAGAGAGAGAGAGAGAGAGAGACAGAGAGAAAGAAGGAAAGAAAGAAAGAAAGAAAGAAAGAAAGAAAGAAAGAAAGAAAGAAAGAAAGAAAGAAAGAAAGAAAGAAAGAAAGAAAGAAAGTCAGTCTGGGAGGGGAAGACCCTCAGTGTTTCTGGCCAAAACAGAAATAATTTCTATTTGTACTCACTCTGAGCCATCAAAACCCAAGCAATGACCAAGTGAGACTTGGGCTGGGACCTATTGTTGGCCAATTAGTGAGAGCCAGAGTGCTTTGGGTTTAAGGCATGGTCGAGCAGCTCCATTTGAATCACCATAGGAAGGAAATGAATTTCTCATGTCTCTACCACTTTGCCCCTCTCATCCCCAGAAAATGTTGGTTTCTGGGGCAAAATCTCAGGTATTCTACTCCAGTTATGCATTGAATTGTCTTTGACACAATCTGAAATAGAATTCTCCACTACCAGTTTTCCTGCTCTGAAATGGAGAGTACCTCAGGATTCCCACCAAGCCCCAAGGACAGAATTGTACATGCAATTTTCAAATGAAGGAATGCATGGTTTTTATTGTTTTTTGTTGAACATTCACTTTAATAAACAAAATATAATACTTGCACAGTACCTGTCTCCTCAATCTATATCAATCTTGATCCAAGTCATGCTCTACCCCAAAATGCCATAAAATTTATCAGTTGTGAAATCAACTGAGTATCCCCTTGAAATATTCTTCCTTTTAGAGGGAGAAACAGGTGGCTACAAACTTAAGGCGTGTTACTTCTGATTGACTAGACACTTTACATTAAAAGCACAGATTTCCTTTGCTAACCCACAATCAAAATAATTACATACTTAGTAAGTGAATGAGGCATTGCTTCTCCAAAGTAGTTTTGCAAATTAGTTGATAACTTTGGAATGATGATCCCACCTCTGGGTTTAAATTCTGTTGGCATCTCTGCCTCAAATTAAGTTGTACAACTAACTTTCTTCTTTGACCTTTATAAAATCACTTCAATAAATTTGTCTTCCTTCATCTTAAAAGCAAGGTTGCTATGAGAAATAATTACTGATTTTAGAGCTTTCTATGATTTATACATGAAAGTTAAATGGCATTAGTCAGGGAAGATATAAATCAATAGATTTTTTGATGATATTTGTACATTCTGTGAAAAAGATTGCAAAGGTGAATTGTGGGTAATGACAGTAGAAAAAGATTACATGTCCTAATTACAGCAATTTTACTCTCCATGTAATAAATATTTAACTGGAAATTACAAGTATTGTAATTATTGCTAAACCTGGGGAATTGTTTATGTTCTTATTTTTTATTAATTTACTTTGATTTATCAGCAATCACTTCCATAAGCTTTTGAGTTTTAAATTTTTCTCCTCCTCCCTCCCCAAAATGCCTCACAATCTGACATAGTATATATATATATATATATATATATGTATGTATATATATATATATATGTATGTATATATATATATATATATATATATATTATATATATATATACACATACACCCTATTAAACATATTTTCACATTAGTGATGTTGTAAGGAAGAATTAGAACCAATAGGAGGAACCATCAAAAAGAGGAAAAAAAAACAAAACAGAGGAAAAAATAGCAAATAGTAAGCTTCGATCTGTTCAAACTCCATGGTTCCTTCTCTGGATGTGTATAGCATTTTCCATCATGAGACTTCTGGAGATGTCTTATATCTTTGCATTGCTGAGAAGGGCTAAGTTTATCAACACTAGTCATTGCACAACAAGGCTATTATTGGGTACAATGTTCTCTGGGTTCTGCTTACTTCACTCAGCATCAGTCCATACAATCTTTCTAGGTTTTTCTGAAGTCTGGCTGCTCATCATTTCTTATACCACAATATTCCATTGCACTCATATACCATAACTTTTTCAGCACTCCGCAATTGATGAGCATTTCTTCAATTTCCAATTCTTTACCACCACAAAAAGAGCTGCTATAAGTATTTTTGTACATGTGGTTCCTTTTCCCACTTGTATGATCTCTTTGGGATATAGCCCTAGAAGTGTTATTGCTGGGTCAAAGGGTATGCACATTTTTATAGCACTTTGGGCACAGTTCCAAATTGCTCTCCAAAATGGTTGGATCATTTCACAACTCCTATAACATTTATCATTTTCCTGTTTTGTCATGTTGGCCAGTCTGATAGGTGTGATGTGGAATCTCAGAGTTGTTTTGATTTGCATTTCTCTAATCAATAGTGATTTAGAGCATTTTTTCATATGACTATAGATGGTTTTAATTTCTTCATCTGAGAACTGCCTGTTCATATCCTTTGATCATTTATCAATTGGGAAATACTTCATCATTTATGATTCCAATTCAGTTAAAAATTTCTAGTCACCAATCAATCAGTAATGATTTGAA
The DNA here is from genome assembly GCF_003287225.1 of Phascolarctos cinereus. NCBI lineage: Eukaryota > Metazoa > Chordata > Mammalia > Diprotodontia > Phascolarctidae > Phascolarctos > Phascolarctos cinereus. The sequence goes on from NW_027556402.1 coordinate 78,246,497, forward strand.
ATTTAATACTCAAAGCTCTATTTCTAGATCATTGGGGTTTTTTTGGGGGGTTAGCATCTTAACCAGGTTTATTATCTCTGCAACCAGTTTTCTCAAGTGGACTGTGGTAAACCAATTCAATAAGAATTTACTAGGCTCCTATTATAGCAAGGCACTGTGGGAAGTTCTCTTGATAAAAAACAAAATGATATACAGTTTTTTGTCCTCAAGAAATGTATAAGCTGGTGGTAGTGTTCATTGAAATATGATTCAAGCTGAGAAGAAAATACATCAAATAAGACACCAATAAAAATAATGCAATAATAACAGTGAGCATTTACGTAGCAATTTTCATCAATCAGTTAATCATCAAGTACTGATTAATTCAGGCACTGTGCTAGATGCTAAGGACAGAAAAAAAAATGAAATAATCTGTTCTCACAAAGAGCTTGCATTCTAATTAGGGAGACCCAACAGTTCATATAAAAATGTATACAGAGTAAATATATAATCAAATATGTATGTATATATGTATATGTGTGGTAATGTACACATAGAATAGTTAAATATAAGATAGTTTGGGAAGGAGGAGATTAGTATGAAGGGAATGGAGGCAGAGAGTGTCTTCATACAGAAGACAGCACTTGAACTGTGTTGGAAAGGAAAAGTGGAAATCTCTGAGGTAGAGCTAAGGAAGAAATGTCATTTTTGAGGAAGAAAGGAAGGCCAGTCTGCCTAGACTGCAGAATGTGGGAATGGAAGTAATGTACAATGAGATTGGAAATAGGTTATATCTAGACTGTGTATAGTTTTAAAAGCTAAACTAATGAACACATATTTTATCCTGGAGGCCATGAGAAGCCCCTATAGTTGACTGAGTAGAGAAGTAATATATTCAGATGTATGTTGAAGGAAAATACCTTTGGAAATGGTATGTGCCATTGAGCAGATTAAGGAGATAACTTGAGGCAGAGAGAACAATTAATTTTGTTGTTCACTTGTTTAGGTCATGTCTGACCCTTGGTGACCCCATTTGGGGAATTAAGTGACTTCTGCAGGGTCATACAGTCAGTAAATGTCTGAGGCTAGATTTGAACTCAGGAAGAAGAGTCTTCCTGACTTCAGGCCCAGCACTCTACCAACAGCACCACATAGCTGCCCAGCCACTCAATAGACTGTTACAATAATCTAGGTGAGAGGTGATTAAGTGTCTGAACTAAGGAGGTAGCTATGAGGGGAAATTCAAAAGATGTTCTGAAGGAACAATGGCAAGATGTGTCCCCTGTCTGGGTATGTGTGTTGAGGGAGAGTAAGGAGCATTTATAAACCTGAGATCCTGGAAGGATGGTAGTACCTTTGTCAGAAACAGGGAAGATCAGAAGATGGGAGAGTTTCAGGAGAAAGATAACGAATTCATTTTGGGACATGTTGAGTTTAAGATGTCTTCAGGATATTGAGATTGAAATGTATAATACTTAGCAATGGGTGATATGGGACTGAAGCTTAAGGGAGATACTGGGACTGGATACATAATGTAATTTGCTCCTAACAACAGTCATGTGAGGTATGTTCTACAGGTATGATCAATCCCATTGTAGAGATAAGGAAACTGAGACTGGTAGAATTTAAACAACTTGCTCATAGATGCATAGATAGTAAGTATTGATACTGTGTTTTGAACAGAGGTCTTTGCTGACTATGGGTGTGCTATCATTCCCCTATAGCCCACTGCCTTTCATTTATGGATAGTGAAATGCTCAAGTCATGTGCATAAACATGAGCTAAAAATTTCCAGAAATACCTTCTTTTCTTATTTTTAATAATTTAATAATTAATAAAATTTTCATATATGTAGAGAGACAGAGACAGAGACAGAGAAATAGAGAGAAAGAGAGAGAGAGAGAAAGAGAGCCCATGCTCCCATTTGCTTTCAATGTCTTTTATATCTTGATCTCTTATTGTGATTAATATAGAGATAAACTAGGTCATTACCTTTTTTTAGATCCCCAATAACCTCATATTGACAAAGCCTAAGCTACACCTTGACTTTTGAGTTCTTGCCAAGAGAACTCAAATATCTTTATACTTTTCTCCAGCAAATGGGTGAATTGAAGTGTTAAGGACATAGAAACTTCAAAGTTCAAAATTGAAGAATAAAATTATTTTGAATCTCCATTTTGAAAATGGTTATTTCAAAAAAGCTAGGATATTGAATAAGTGCTACAACTCAGAAGAGAGTTGAAAATAGTTTCTATAGTAACATGAGTTAATTTTGAGAACATTGTATCAAGCAAAGTAGAATGCTAAAACCTTCATCTTTGCCTTGCTAGATTCCTGAAAATTAGCTCAGCATATTCAGTTTTAGGGTACCAACAACTTTCTGCCCTTTCTTTTCTCAGTATTTTCAATTCATTCGCATCTATCTATCCACCTCTTTCAATGTCTGTTTTAAAAGTTTGTTTACACTTATACTCAGGCCTTCTTTTTCCTTGTAATACACCAAAATATTGAATATTTCATCAAAGAAACTTCCATTTTTTACAACTTAATAGAAGGTTAAATGAGTTGCTAAAAACAAAAATAATTAATCACAGATTCCTAAAGCATCTCTTCCATCTATCTACTCAACACTCTCAGTCACCATCCTGATTCAAACCCTCATTAATTCTCAGTTCTAACGAACTTCTGTGCCTGGAGTCTTTTCCCCTCATCAATTCATTTCCACACTGCTTCCAAATGATTTATTTGACTTAAGCTAAGATCTGACCATATCATTCTCCTGCTCAATAAAATCCAGTGGCTTCCTATTATTTCTATTACAAACTCCCTCTGCCATATAAAACCTTTCACGACCTGTCTCCAACTTATTTCCCCAGCCTTATTATAAGTTGCTCTTCCTCATGCATTGTAGAGTCTAGACAAATTTGCCTTGATACTTCCTCATGCACAATGCTCCTCCCATCTCTGTTCCCTGCCTTGGCTGTCTGTCAATATCTGTAACACATTGCATCCTGACCTAGATCTCTTAGAATCCTAAATTTCTTTTTTTAAAAAAAATTCAATTACCACCCTATGAAAGAAGTCTTTCCTGATCTTCCAGCTGCTAGTTTCCTTCCCCCACCCAAATTACTTGCATTAATTTTCAATATACATATATATATATATATATATATATATATAATATATATATGTATGTATATGTATAATTCAAACAATCGATAAACATTTATTAAGCATGTACTATGTGCCAGGCACTTTGTTAATCACTGCAGATACAAAGAGAGGCAAAAGACAGACCCTGCCCTCAAGGAACTTGCCATCTAATGGGGGAAACAAGAAGCAAACAAATATATAGACAAATCAAGCTATGCACAGGATAAAATGGAAATAACTAATAGTGAGAAAGAATTGGAATTAAGACGAGTTGGAGAAGCTTTACTGCAGAAGGAGGGTTTTTAATTGGGGCCTAACAGAAGCCAGGGAAGTCAGTGGTCAGAATCGAGGAAGAAGAGCATTCCAGGCTTGGTAGACAACCAAAGAGAATGACCAGAGGTGTCTTGTTTGTGGAACAACCAGGCTGGCGTCACTTGATCAAAGAGCACATGGTAAGGAGCAAGTTGGCTAGTTTATGAAGGGATTTAAATGCCAAACAGAGCATTTTTTCATTTGTTTCTAGCGACAATAGGAAGATAGTGGAGTTTATTTAGTTGGGGGGGAGGGGTATATGACATGATCAGAACTGAATTTTAAGAAAATTCACTTTAGTGACTGAAGCAGACCAAGGTCCCTGAGGGACACCCACAGTTAGAAAACATTCTCTGGAGCAAGATCCAGCAAAGGAGAAAAAGGAGGAGCAGTCAGGTTGGAGGAAAACCAGGTGAAGGTAGTGTTTCAAAAACCTAGAGGGAAAAGAGTATCAAAGAAGAGAGAGTGATCAGTAGTGTCAAAGGCTGCAGTGAGGTTGAGAAAGAGGACAGAGAGATAGCCACTGGTTTTGGCAATGATAACTTTAGAGAGAGCAGTTTCAGTGGAATTAATAAGGTCAGAAGCCAGAAGGGAGTGAGAGGAGAGAAAATGAAGGCACTTATTGTAGATGGCTCTTTTTGAGTAGTTTAACTGCAAGAGCACAAGAGATATAGGATGATAACAGGAATGAAAGGATCAAGAAAGAATTGTATCCCCCCAAAGTGGGGAGATGTGGTCATGTTTGCAGGCAATATGACATGAGCCAGTGGAGAAGGAGAGACTGAAAATAAATGAGTGAGGATGACAGAAGGGGTAATCTATTAGAGGAGACGGGATGGGATGAAGAACTAGAGGGGCTGGCCTTGGTAAGGAGTAAGTCTGCTTCATCATGTGAGACAGGCAAGAAGGAGGTAAGGCTAAAGGCATCTGGGTGATAGGATATGAGGAAGAGGGGAGAAGAGGGCGCTCATATCAAATGACCTTGAGGCAATGTTCTCAGATGAACAGAGGAGGGAGAGCCATGGGAGGTTTCTGGAAGCATAAAAAGGTTTGGAAAAGCTACTGTGAAGATTGGGGTAGTGAGCTGATAAGGGATTGCCTAGCAGCAGTGAGGGCTCTTTGGAGGTTATGTAACATAAATTTGTAGTAGACCTAGTCAGAACAGTTGCATGATTTTTTTTTCTATCTTTGTTCAATGCAGGTGTGTAGGAGTAAAGACAAGGAATGGTAGGAGTGATCCAAAACTGAAGATTGGCTGGGCATAATCAGCAATATAATAAGGGGGCAAGGGAATCAAGAGAGGAGGAGATTCAGAGTTTAATTGGTTCATCAAGAAGTCAAGATGGGGAGAAGAGGAGAGAGTGCTAGTGCAGGGGAGATGGCCTGGGAGAGAGTTGAGGTGTTAAGGGTTTGAAGGTTATAGTACAGATGAAGAGTAGAGTTACATAATGGAAGAAAGAGGTTAAACACGAAAAGCCAATAAATTAGAGTCACAAGGAGATTTCAAAATTCTTGAATATAGACTACATAACTGCTAAGCTACATTTGTAATTGCTTTGCCTGATAGTATGTTAGCTCATTGAGAGTAGAAAATATTACATTTTTTGTCTTTGTATTTCCAACACTTAACAATAGCTTGCACATAGTAGGCAATTAATAAATGCTTATGTGTTAATGAAAGATGAACTTTTCTGATCTTTTCTAAGATTGGGTGACATGCAAGGAAACTTTTCAAGTTTGATAACCTCTTCTAAAGACTCTGTGGGTATAATCCTCAGAAACCCAACGGGGGTATTTTGTCATTATGTGACACTAGGATAGAGTTTCAGAGGAAGCCTATTTACAATACCCATTGTATATTCATTTGAATTTTTGTCTTGAATATTTTTCTGGGTGTCTTAGTTTAGGTAGTTGTGATTTTCTGGAACATAATGATCTATAATTAAGTTAGTTTGAAATAAAATATCTGTCATAGCATTACTGTCACAGTAACTTTGTCTTTGCATGTTGACCACCAAATAGGTATACCAGCATGGTAAAAGTTAGATTTTATACCATGGACAGTAGTAGAGCTTGTTACATTTATCTGTCTAGATTGTCTAGTTACACAGGTATCAATGTGCATCAACTTCCTCTACCAATCAATCAACAAACATTTATTAAGCACTCAATGTTTACAAGGAACTCTGCTAAATATTGGGAATGCAAAGAAAGGTAAAAGCTCTCTTCCTTCCTGAACATTATATGCTAATAAGGTTGACAATATATGAATGAATAAGTAGTAAGAATTAACATTTATCTTCTTAACTTGAAGCACATAAAAATACCGATAGAGTAGATAGAAGATAACATTTGATGGAAGACTGTTACAACTAGGCTAGCAGGAGCTGTCAAAACCCTTCTGTATAAGGTGGCATTTGAGCTGTATAAACAGAAGTCAGAGATTCCAAGACTCAGGAATGAGAAGGAAGTGTATTCTAGATATAGGAAACACCTAGACAAAGGTGGAGACAAGAGATGAAGTGGAATATATGGGAGGGACAGTGCAACAAGCAGGACAAGAAGGCTGGATTTTAGAGTATGGAGAGCCTAGAAATCAGTAAAAAAAATTTAGAGAATTGTCTGAGGATCAGAGTTCGAGTGCCTTGTCTTTGGTCACACAACTAGTGTCAGACATCTATATGCACAGATTTGTGTGTATATATAAAGTTTGGAAAACTACTTTGCTCATAGCAATCCAGTGAGATTGGTAGGTGTGTACTGTCCACATTTTATAGATAAGAAAATTGAGTCTCTAAGAGAGTAACTGACTGGTCCACTGTCACACATATAGTTAGGAGCAGGAATGAAACCCAGATCTCCTGATTCTTTCTCAATAGACCAATAGATTTGGGTTAATTTTATTGTCACGGATAGGATTCCTTACATAAAGTCATAAGTAAAGTCAAGTTCAGTTGAATTTGGGCAAACCTCTTATACCTAAATTCAAATTTATAGTAGTCAGTGCAATAGGCACATAAATGTTTGTGAAATAAATGTATCTGGATAATTCTCTATATCTTCAATGAACATGAACACTCTAGAACAGGGATTCTTAACCCTTGGATACAAGATATCCAAGGAAGTTATGACTAGATTTTAGGGCATCTGTGTACTTGGGAAAAAAATCTTTTGATAACTGTATTTCAGCATAATTGATTTCCTTTGTAGCCCTGTGCTAAAATGAGCATATTCCCAACATATGCTAAAATGTGAAAAAACGCATTTAAAATATTATTCTGAGAAGTCCACAGACTTCACTAAACTATCAAAGGGATTCATGAAACACAAAAAGACATATAAATCATCCTGTCTTTTATATTTCCTCTATTAAAAATTTTGAAAAGATGGTATTCCTTTTAAATAGTCCTGGTTATTTCATACATAGATATATTATACATAGATATAGATATATACATATACACATATATAAACATATATATATATATATACATACATGCACACCTACACACATGTGTGTGTAAACACACACAAATATTCATATAGTCCAAACCAGTGATTTCATCCATTTCTACAGCTATCAAAGGAATTTGCTCTAGTTTCATCTACTAATATAGATCAATACTTTCTCTGCAACTTGTAGTCTTACAAAGATCCTTGTGACATAGAGATTAAGTGACTTGCCTGGAGTCCTACAGTCAGTATATGTTCTAGGTGGGACTTAAGTCTTGGCCTTTCTGACTCTGAGGCTAACTCTATTCACTACACATTGCTGCCTCTCATTATTTCTGTGGGTAACTTCTCAATTCTTTGATTAATTTTGCTTATGTTGATGTATTTACAAAGAGTTTTCCCCTCTTAATTATTCCAAGGTCATTAATTGGAAAATAAAGTGACTGAGGGCAAAAATGATTTTCCTTAGGGAAAGTGAATTTTAACGTGTGGCTATATTTCATAGTGCTTTCTCTCATTGGCTATTCGGGCCACAGATGTTCTGCCTTTTTATTCTCCTGTCAAGAAAAGAAAGAAGAGAACTCACATGGAAACTGATATCACATCACAAGGCTCAGTTCTTAGTTAGGAAGCCCTGTGGAGGGGTGTCATCCCCTAGTTGGCCTTCAGACATGTTTGTTTGTTTTTTTTGTGGTCTCATTCCCTCCAGTATTCTGTAGGAACACAAAGACCCTTACATTACAAGCTGGGTGGTCATTTCCTTTTCTTTGGAAGATGATACTTTTCTGGCATCTTTTGAAACACCTTAATTTTGGCAAGAAGAAAAGGGCTGCTAGAAAGCTTTGAACATACAATAATGCTGAACAAATTCTGAGAAAAGAGGACTGAATGGAGTGTTCTACAAGGGAACACTGCTGTGTTCTGAAGCGCTTCCTTGATCTCTTTGCTTTGTGCCTTTTACTGAGATCACACTAATCTTTTCCCTTTTCTTTCACAAAAGCACCAATTAATTCTGTGGTGTTTCTATTTAGCTTAGGTTTGGAGGCCATTCCACTCCAAATAGATGCCAGTTTTCTGGAAGTTAAATATTGTTTACAAAATTTAGCGCTAAAAGCCAATAGTAATTAAGTATAAAGATTTTTATACATCTACTCAAATGGATTTGTATTTCAAAAGTAAGCTGCAGTAGTCAGCAAACTTTATAAAAATTAAGAAGTGACTTTTTTTTCCAGTGTCTTCCATTTGGTTCAGTTATTCACTCACCATTCATTCAATGAATATTTGATAAACAATTGATACATTCAATATAATTGAAAATTAATTCCATTATCTAGGTTCAGTTTGAACTTGATCTTGCCTCCATAAGCAGTGTCAGCACCTATAATGAATCTAGTCAAGCTAATCAACAAGTAATTATTAAGCCCTTGCTTTCTACCAAGCCTTATACTATGTACTATAGTAACAAATATAACAGTGATCTAGTCCTAGCCCTAAAGGGGTTTATAATCTATGCCTTAGGGTTATATAAAGAGATGTACACCTTTAACATCAGGGTATCTAATATACTGACCTCACAACTATGGAAAGCATGCAGCTCAATGTACCTACATTATCTTTATTTTCATCCTTGGGATTCATGAGGTGTACATATCTAGTCCCAAGCAAGAGTTGCCTTAAATTATCTTTAAGGTGCAGCATGTGTTTTATCTTGTTTTAGCCAGTTTGTCCCCTAGTCAAAGTATAAAGCAGTCCCCCCACTTATTGGAAAGCGTTATTTTCTGCTAGTTAACCATACTGTCTACTCTAACTCATAATAGATAATAGTACCTTCTGTGTACCTCATAGCACTATTCATTGGATTAAGCAATAGGAAGATAAGCATTGATTTGGGAATCAAGACAAATCTGTCCTAGTACTTATTCTGCCACTAGTTATCTGTGTGACCTTTGGTAAACCACTTCCCCTCTCTGTACCTCAGTTTCCTTATCTGTCAAAGGAAGGGATTGGGCCAGATTATGTAGAAAATCCTTTGTAGTGATAATGTCTCATAACTCTACATATTGAAACAAACTATCACATTCTGGTAAATGCGTTCAGCTACCATTTACAGCTAATAAAACATATGATCAGATGTTACACAGAAGATAATGAAATGGAGGCATTAAATTCAAACTGTTTTGCATATGACATAGCAGACTATAAAAAAGAAACTAAGCAATACATGGTTAAATTTAAGTGAAATTATTTGACTATTCTGATTTTTTTATGACTAGCTCAAAGTACTTTTTTGAAGCACATTTATTCATCTCTCAGGTCAAGTCTTGATTTCTTTTTCTCAAAGGCCATTGTAAAACTTTGAGAGTAAAGAAAACATTATATGTTATTGGAGAAAAACTAGAAATTTTTAGGGAAGCTAAAAGTAGTTTATGAGTACATAAATATAGAAAATATCAAAGATGGTTTCACTATAGGAGTCAGCAGGTTCATGTATCATAAGGCTGTTTTTACATCTTAAGTTATTTTAGACATGACTAGTTACCAAAATGCAAAAAAAAAAAAAAAGGAAACACCATAAATAATATAAACATTTATAAGCCATACAATAGACAAGGTTTTCCTCTCATTCCTAAAAAATGTCCTTAGGTGAACATTTTGATGCTTCAAAAGAAGTGTTTGTTTGTTTATTTTTATAATTTGTGGGTTATATAACCACCAAAACACATGAGAATTGCCCTTGGCTTGGCAAAGGACCAAATTAGCTTTGTTACTGTTTCTCATATGTGTCTCTTCATCTCCTATCTTCGTGCCCTTGCAACAATCTCCTTCCCCCCTCCCCCATGCGTGAAATACACTATATTTTTACCTTTTTCTCTTTGAATCCCTAGATTTTCTCAAAACTCATTTTAAGCACTGCATTCTCTATGAATCCTTTCCGGATTCCTTGAACTACTCATATCTTTCTCTCAAAATTGCCTTGTTTATTTTGTATGTGTTATATTTATTCTTCTATATCTAATTTTTTTCACCATCTTAAAAGAAGCTTTTTGAGGGCAAGGATTGCTTTAGATTTTGTATCCTCAGCATCAAGCATCATGCCTGGCACACAGTGGGCATTCAATAATGCTTGCTAATTAAGTGATTAGGTATCTTCTTGAATTACTCTGGACCAAAATTTTTGGCACATGTTGGCCAACCTTCTGAACTTAGCTGGGCTGGCTGTTGGGATCTGACATTACTTATTAGGACTTTGCTAGGGCCTGCCCAAGCTTGTATTTTTACTGGTATCTCCCTTCACAACCTAGAGGAACCTTTTTGACAAGATAAGGAATTCATTTAGGACTTAAGTGGATAAGTTGATATAGGCAGTGAAGCACAGCAGCCACTTCCTTCCTCCTTATCTCCCCTTCCCCTCCCCAACATAAAACACACTTGAAACTACTAAAAATGATTTTTTTGAAGAGGAGTACTGATGAGTTTATCTGTGGCAGTCCATTAGTGAACTGGAAACTAAACAGGAATGTGAAGGTTGGATCACTAAAAAAGGACACAATAGGGACAAATAGGTAATCCCAACCATTTATAGGTTTTCTGTCTTGCCCTGAGCCAATAAAAGTGGCCAACAAAAGCCTATCATTTATGATATGCAGGCTGGTAATTCCACCTAGATTATGTGGAGACCAGTTCATTGTAAAGAGCTCTATGGTGGGTTCCCCCAACTGAAGGCTCAAAAGATAGGGTGATTCAGGAATGTCACTGCCCCTCTCTTCACTTGTCTGAGGAAGAATTATGCTACAGAACACAACTTGACAAGTGACAATGATCTCAGAATTTTCCTAGAGTTTTTAACTAACAGTCCTGTATCTTTCTGTGGGTCTAGTAGCCCAAATCAGATTGGGAGGGGTGGAGTGACCGTTAACGAGACTGAGCACAAACCTGTCTATAGCCTCTTGTCTGAGTGCTTGGTTCTGAGTAATTCTCTGCAGTACATTAACTGATGTTGCAAACAGAAAATAGGAAAATGACCCTGACAGTTATCCTGATGAAATTCTGGAAGGTTTCTAGATCAGTAGTTTTCAAAGAATGTGTCCCAGAATGTATCAAAATGTGCCTGAAGTTGTATAAAATGTACTTGCAATTAGCATCAGAGTTTCTCATAGCAATAATAATAATAATAGTAATAATGCTACACCATGAGCCAAAAAAATTTGAGAGCTACTGTTCTACATGCATGTGGCAGAATAAAGCATTATGTGGAAAGTTCTATAGCTCAAAATCTATGTAAACACAGGTTTATTGGTCCAAAAGAGATTGATTCTTTGTACTTGTAGTGTCTTCATGAAATTCCACTAAAATTTCAATTACCTCCTCTATATGCACACACATGGAGAGGGAGGACCCTGTCCTCTTCACCAGTTACCATACCTCAAAAGTGGAGATAGTGGGGGTCCTCAGGGTCCTCAAATAAGAGTCATGATGACTCTAATTAAGGTCCAGTTCGCCCTTCATCACTCATAGCTCTAACCAGGGTGCCTTTTGGACCAAAAGGTTTCTTTTAATTGTGATCCTAGATACCAGACCTGACACTAGACTTTAACCACCAATCTCCTGTGCTTATGATGCCATTACATTATGGCATATAGCGCAACGTATGTTAACATCATGGATATATTATGGCTAGCAATAGATAAATGCCTGGACAAGAAGTAAACAGTTTCATATGTGATTAGATGAAGGCTGTGTTACAACATAGACGTGGACAGAAAAGTTGGTTCCTAATGTGAGAGACCATGAAAGTAGGTATGTAACAGAGAGAGCAACCAAAAAGGTGGTAGAGGGGAAGCATGTTCTCATTACATCACCTCCTTTGGGGTAATTCTCAGCCTAAGTAAACCAGTGTAACAGATTCTTCTGATGTTGGTGATTCATTCTGCCCACAATTTTTTGCCTTGCTAAGAGAGATTATTAGTCAGTCAATAAACATTTATTAAGTGTCTACTCTGTGCTATATGCTGTGCTACACCCTGGGAATACAAATATGAAAAAGGAAAGACAGACCCTGCCCTCAAGGAGCTTATAATCTAATGGGGGAAGACAAACACAAAAGGAAGCTCAAAAAGAGAGATGCAGGAACAGGGAGGAGGAGAAAGTATCAGACTTAGCAGCATGATGAAAAAGTCAGTCAGAGAAGTCTTAAAGTAGTGCATCTAGGTGAGAAATGAGGAGATTCCTGATATGACCTCTCTGCTTCAATGTAAGTTAGGAGTTTATGGCTCCTTCCTCCAATCAGAAAGGCAGAGGGTAGTGAGGAGCTAGAGCACTAAGGCTGAGGAGATCTTACAGGATAATGAGACTATCCCAATAACGAGTAAAATATATTCCAGCAAAGAAACCTATGTAGTTTTACCTAAGATCTATGGAGCCACAATACGATCCACACACATTTATTAAATACATACTTTACACTAGGCAAAGTGTCATGCCCTGGAATTTCCTGTCTTCATGATCTGGCCCCTCCTTCAACATCACTATAACACGAGCTTGTTTGTCTTCTTCTGTGTATAAGACTATTTGTGTACAATAGGAACATTTAGAGTCTTGGTGTTTATGATAAAGTAAAATCTTCTGAGATGGTATCTACTGGCCTTACTTTTGAGTAGTAGAAAGTATCTCAGGAATATAAACAGATCTGATTTCAAGGAGAGATGACAAAATCTTATCTAGCAATTTCGGTAATAAGAGAAAGAAGCCCTAAAAATCAATCATGACAGAGGAGAGAGACCCTGAGAAGTCACAGGGCCACAGTGGTAGAAGATGGTGCCTGTAGAGGAAAAGGGTGAGTTCAGGAACTTATCTGATTTTTAGCCACTAGAGGAAAGTAACCACACCATCTGGTTTAGCTAAATTATTTTTTCTAAACAGATTCTGCGCTAATGAGTGGGTAATAGTACCAACAAAATCTAAATGTAATACATTTTTGGAAGGCACAATGTTTTGAACATCATCATTTATTAAACTTGGTAGCCTATCAATGTAGATGCTCTCAGGTAAAGTCCTAGTCACTGCATGCCAAGTATAAATACGAATGATGGATGATGATGAGAACTGGTTCCAGGCTAGACTTATTAGCCTTTTGGCTGAGGGTAAGAACCTCCTCCATCTCCACTCTTGAAGGATGGCACCTGGTGAAGAAGAGATGGGCCTCTCGGTGTGTGTTCATGGTAGAGTTCATCTTTTGAGCTTTAATAAGCTATAAACTTCATCAAAACACCATAAATACAACAAAAATCGAACATTTTATCTCTTGTCTCCATGAAATTGCAAAGATAATCCCTTATGCTTAAATTCCACTCATCTGCATTTCAGAAGCCTTGGTCCCTTCAAGGCTCAGCTAAGTTCAAATTTGATTTTTTTTTTCCCATAAATCCTTTCATCCCCTTTTCCCTACCCGCACAAATACTAGCAGTGTTCTTGCATTCTTTTCTGAGGTCCTATCAAGTTATCTTAGGAGATTTTCAAATTAAGTATTTTCCCCTTTTATCTTTTTATTTTCCTCATCCAAAATATGAATATTGAACCATACCTTGTCCACTGGCTTGTGTGATATATTCCATTCCTCCAGTATTTTTATAGCACTTTATCTGGAATTCCCATTTGCCACTGTAAAACTCTACCCTCAATTATGCTTATCTGGTTATTTGTGTATCTCCCCTGGCAAACCCTTTGAGGTCAAAAACTGTCATTTTTTTTCTCTTTCATTTTTGCATCCTGGTGTATAGTAGAGTGATTTGCACTTAGTAGATGCTGAATGAATGCTTGTTCAATTGAATTTATGATAAAAAGATGCCATTATTAACTTTGAGATTTCCTTGTGTTTTCTCTTTAAAAAAGACTCCATTTAGTCTTCAGAATTGATGCAGCAAAAGAAAAGTAAGGAGAACTTTGGACTTTCATCTAGAAGACCTAGGATAAAAACCTAACTCTACCTCTTACTGACTCTGTGACCTTGGCTAAGTCCCTCACTTCTCTAGTCTTCTATTTTTTTCCTACACAAAATGCAGGTAATGAGATCTGTACTTATTTATCTCAAGATTATTTTGAGGAACAACTGATAAGATTCATGATTTAAAATATCTGCTAAGCTGCAAAGTATTATATAAATTTCAGCTATAATTGTCTATTAAAGCCAAGCAGTGCAAATTTCACCTTGTAATTAGCAAAGTTGAAAGAAAAATTAATATGAGAAGTGAATGAATTCAACATCATAAGGATGTGTCTTCCTGAATGTGCTCCTAAGATATGGTTCTTACTCACAATGCCTCATGACACTAGGATTTAGGAACCTGTCTTCTTTTCTATAAAATATATTTTTCATGCTTGAAACCATCACCATAGTAAAAAAAAAAAAGCGTCTTACCGCCAAAAGCAAACAGATCATATAGCATTAAGCATCCTGAAAGATTCTTGAAAGGATGACTATGCTCATAGTCTAATCCAAACAAAAATGTATTTATGAAGTGCCTACTGTGTGCAAGACTCAGTGTTATAAATCAAGACCTGTCCCTTCCCTCAACAGCTTATGTTCTACTGGGGGGGGGGGGAGAATTAAAAGAAGGGATGAAAATGTAAACTGGCAAATATATATATGATAATTTTTGATTCTATTCCAATATCTAAACATCCTTCTCAAAAGGTAGTTTCTTATATGGACTGACAAGGGAAGAGTAAAGCAAGGCTCTTATTTTCCTATTTCTGGACAAGTGATCTATGCTAACATACTATAAGAGTACGTTTGCTTTTTTGTCTAGCATTTACTCTATTGACTCACAAAGAGGTTTTAGTCAAAATCCCTAATTATTTTTCATATGAACTGCTGTTAAGCCCTGTGTCCTCAATTTTGTACTTGGGTAGTTGAATTGTTTAGCTTAATTGCACCTTACACTTATCTCTATAAAATTTCATGTTAATCTCACCTACCCTTCCAGCTTGATTTATTTATTTATTTTTCTTTTTTTTGGGGTGAGGCAATCGGGGTTAAGTGACTTGCCTAGGGTCACACAGACAGTAAGTATTAAGTGTCTGAGGCTGGATTTGAACTCAGGTCCTCCTGACTCCAAGGCCAGAGCTCTATTCACTGCACCACCTAGCTGCCCCATCAGCTTGATTTATTTTCAGATTCTGATTCTGTCATCTGAAGTATTAGCTGTCCCTCCAAGCTCTGTATTGTACAATTACATAATCTACAAATTTGAGGAGCATGTCTGCATACGAGTCATTGATAAAAAAAAATGTTGAACAGGCTAGAGTCAAAGAAAAAACACTTATAATCAATTGGAGACTTTTCTCTAAGTTCTTATTGATCCATTAATTGATAGTCTTTGTGGTCTGTTGGCTCAGCAATTGAATACAAGGTTCATATTACTATCATCGAACTTACATCTCTCACTTTTCACACACAAAAAAATTATGGCGCAAACACTTGCCAAATATTTTTGCTTAAATACAGGAAAAAGGTGTTTATAGGGTTTCTTTGATTCACCAATGAATAATCATATTAAAAAAGTAAATCAGGTCAATATATCATGACTTGTTTTAGTCAGCTCTTGTTGCCTTCTGGTCAATATCTCTTCTCTTTTTAAATGTTCACAATCTTTTTTTTCTTTATTTCTTTATATATTTACATTATTCATATCTTTATTCTACTTAGAATTGTGTTAGAGTTAACAATTAGCTCACCAATTTATGTTTAGAAATTCATCTTTATTTTTAAAAATCATGTTATTTGTCTTCAGTCTTTCTGCCCTCTTCTATTCTCCAGAAATTTTAACAGTTCTTCAAAGATTACCAACATTAGTTCTTCAATTCTATCTGCAAATCCTTTCATTAAATGGGGAATAGGTCTACTAGGCCTGGAGACTTGTACTAATTTGTGGCAACTGCATATTCTCTCATTGTCTTCTTATTTATTTGTAGCTTCAAGGCACTTTGAAAAATGTTTATTCTATCTTCTGAAGTCTGAAGAACTATTTTTTTTCCTTTGTAGGGAAGGATGAAGAAAAATGGAAGGACTGTAATTTAGTTTTCTATCTGTTATGTAAGATTAATGTATTAATGTATCTGCCTAAAGCAGTAAGCTGAGCCTTTCCTTAGTCTTCTTTTTGCTGTATACCTTTTATTTAAAGAAGCAAAAAACAAAATAAAATAATCGGCATTGACCATATCCCACCTCATCAATTGCTTTAGGCTTCCTTAAAATGTTCTTACAGGTCATTGCCAGATTTTGTTTTTCCTTAGTTACATCGTCTTAGAATAATACCATCATAGGATTAAAGCTATCAGGAAGCTTAGAGGCATTCTACTCCAGCCTTCAAATGAGGAAGCTGACCGAGACAGATTAAATGACTTGCCCAAGCACCATCATCAGATGTGGGATTTTAAATCCAGGTCCTGTGACTGCAAAGCCAAACCTCTTTCTATTGTGCTACCATTCTAGCAGTGTTTGTTAATTCTTATTTCATGAGCAAATTCCCTTGTCTAACATGGCTGTTTTTTCATGTGAATCATCCTTTTCTTCCTCATTGGCAACATTCACAAATTCATTATCACAATTTAGCTTTTGAGGGCTTACCATCTGAAACATATTTCCCTTGAGAGTTATTGGCCATTGTGCCTGTCCCTTTTATAACTCTTGTCTTTCACTCAGTGAGTGAAGCTCGAAAAATACCACTTTCATGTCATAATAATTGTTTTAACCACTTAAATGAATTTCTTTCCTGATAATATGTTTTTGCTATTTTGGAGACAGACAAAAAAAAAACAGTAGAGCCCAGTGATATTTCAGAGTGGCGAATTTAAAAAAAAACAGTTCAGAAATAATATGTGGAAATGCATTTCTTTCTCAGTCATTACTACTTACTTCAGTAATTCCTCAATAGTTCCATGATCTCAGTGGTTTCAATGAGGTCTCCACCAATTAAAAAAATCACAACCTATCCATTTTGTGATCCCTCACAATTTCTTTTCATTAATCTTCTATAGTGTTTTATGTATTGAGCTAATGGCTTTCCCATGTTTTTTTTTTTAAATATTTATGGCTACCAAACTAATAATCACGGGGGGGATTGTCCAAATCACTAACAGAAAAATGTGCACTAAAGTAACTGAGGTTTACACCTCATACCCATCAGATATGGCAAAGTTGACAGAAAAAGAATGATGACAAATATTGGAAGGGATGAAAAAAAAACAGGCATGTTGAAGTGTTAATGTGAAGATATGAATTGGCAGAACCATTTTGGTAAGCAATTTGTTGAAAAAGTAATTCCACTATATATACTTTCACTCAGCCATACGGCCATTATACAATAGACCTTCAAAAGAGATGAAAGAAAGAAGGGGAAAATTCATGTCAGCTTTTTTATGGTGGAAAAGAACTGGAACCTAAAGGAGGTGCACATCAGTTGGAGAAATGCTGAGCAATTATAGAATACTATTGCAGGGAAATTTGTTAGACAGTGTTGTTGCTAGAGAGAGAAAGGAAAGGAGGACAGAGAGGGAAAGAGAATCCTCTCTTAGCTTATATTAATAGATGTAGAGTACTTAAAACAAGCGAGGTTATAAACTTTGTCTATTCTGGTCAGGTCAGGTCACATATGGAGTTCTATGGTCCATTATTCAAGATTTTGGATAGGCTAGAGCATATTTGGAGAAAATGCAACCAATATAGGTAATCAATTTAAATCCATGTCAAATAAGTTTCATTGGAAGAAATGAAAACGTTCAGGCTACAGAATAGAAGATTCAGAAAGGGAGAGAGAAGCCATGGTAATTATGTATTTCAAGTATTTGAAGGAATTGAAGAATTGTCATGTGGAGGAGAAGAGGGTGTGGATTTATTTCATTTGATGGCCTGCAGGAAGAATAAGGGCCAATGCATCTAATTAATAAAAATAATAAACAATATTTCTAGAAAACAAAGGATATATAAACTTTTATATCATGAACTCTTTTGGCACTCTAGTGAAGCCCGTTGATTACTTCTCAAAACAGTGCAGGTAGGTGATGCAGTGGATAGAGGGCTGGGTCTAGAGTCAGGAAGAATTCAGTTCAAATCTGACTTCACACACTAACTAGCTATGTAAGCTTGGGCAAGTAATTTAACTTCAATTTCCTCATCTGTAAAATAGGGATCATAATAGTAACCACCTCCTAGAATTGTTTTAAGAATCAAATGATTTGTAAAGTTCTTAGCATTGTGTCTGGCGTGTATTAAGTGCTATACAGATGTTAGCTATTATTATTGTTTTAATGTATAAAATAAAACATATACTATTAATAATATTAATAGCTAACATTTATATAGTATTTTAACATTTACAAATATTACTTTATAAATATCTCATTTTATCCTCATAATAACCCTATGAGGTGGTGTTGTTATTTGCATTTTACAGATTTAACAAGGACTTCATTACTATGTTGTGAAAAATCCAAATTTCTCCAATAAAATTAGATGAGGGAACTAAGGCAGAGAGAGGTTAAATGACTTTTCCAAGTCATACTGCTGGTAAGTGTCTGAAGTTAGATTTGAACTTAGGTGTTCACAACTCCAAGTCATATGCTCTATCCCTTCCCTGTACAGTTTTATATATACAGATATACATACATATATGTATATATATGTGTGTGTGTGTGTGTGTACATACTTATATACACACACATGTATACACATACACACATATACATATATTCATATACACATACACACATATACATATATATGTGTATATATATACATACATACATACATACACACACACACACACACACACACACACACACATATATATATATATATATAATATATATAATATATATATATAATATATATATATATATATATAATATATATATATATATATATATATATATATATATATATATATATATATGAAATAATGGATTCTGGGTCAATAACCCCTAATACAGTTTTAAATTTTACAAATTATTTTGCAAATATTATATATCATATCATTTGATCTTCATGACAACACTGTGATTCCTATTTACAGATAAGGAAACTGAGGCTGAGAGAAGTTTAGTGGCATAACTAGGGTCACATAGATGGTATTTGAGGCACGATTTGAACCTGGTTCTTCTGAAGTCCAAGTCCAATGCTCTAGACAAACCAAGTTGGTGAGTAATAAATAATCAGTTTCCTGGGGCAGGGAGGCAAATTAGACAGGCTTCATGACCACTTGTGAAGATATTGTAGAAAGAATTCCTAATCAGATTTAGGTGAGACAGTGACTTCTAAGGTTCCTTTCAGCCCTAAGATTCCATGATGCAGAACATCAATTGCTCAGTGTTTCAGATACTTCTTTAGCTTTCATGATTCTCTATTATCACCCTCAACATCTGTTTGATACCTTCTTTACACATCTCAAGCAATCAATATACTTTTCAATCCTTTCAGTAGATCACATTGATAGAGATGACACTTCCAAATTAGGGCTATCCTCTGAAGCCTTTTCATGTCAACTTCCTACATAGGGGCCCCTTCAGTATTCCTCCATGGGCTACAACTATCCTCTGATCCTGGTCAATGGCATGGCTCCTAATACTGTCCACTACTCCTGATAGGGGTAGTTGGTTAGCTCTGTTTATTGCTTATTGCCATATGCATTTCAGCTTTTATGGAGCAATGAGTACTTGGTAAATTATTTCCAGAGGACCAGCTTTCAACAAGCTTACCATTGACTACTACAAACACTACAGATTTATTTTGTTTTCTGAAAACAGACTGTCTCTGGCTTTTTAAAAACTTCTCAACTCTTCTCTAGAAAGAAAGGTCACAATTATATTGAAATGTTTATAACAATATTTTATGAGAACCTGGGCAAATGTCTGTCTGCTTCAGTTTCCTCAACTCTAAGATGGAGATAATAGTAGCATATACTGTGAGGATAAGATGAGTTAATATTTGTAAAAGAACCTAGTACATTATCTGGCACATACTAGGAACGTGATTTATTTCTTTTCTTTTCTCTCCCCCAACCCAGGAAAGAACAGAGAATTAAATTGATGCTCACCAGCTAGACAATGATTAAACAAACTATGATACATGAATGTAATAGAAAATACCTGCACAATAAGAAGTGAAAATTATTAATACGAAGACTAGAGAAACATAAAAAGACTTATATGAACTGATGCCAAGTGAAGTAAAGTAGAACCAGAAAACTGAGATGAACAATAATGACAGTGATGAAAATGGGAAGAATCATAAAAAGATACAGAATGCTCTGTCATTATATATTTAGCAAGAAAAATATATTCACAACAACTGGTGCATACTGGAGTGGGGGGGATGAAGACTGAGGATGAGCAGAAAAGTGAAGCTAACTGTATGAAATGAATACGAACATCTATTTTATATTCATTAGCATCTTGTGAAAATCAGACAATTACTCAAAAAACAGACAAGCTTATAATTCTGTAATTATCCTTTGGCCTTTAGTTAAAATAGCATTTTTTTTTTTATAGCCTGACCTTTACGGTAAACTTCTAGTTAGTCCCAGTGGTTAGTTAGACCCTAGGGCATAGAATGTCTACTACACATAGAGTTTCAGGGAATTTGGTTAACTTTACTTGATTAAAATTCTTTCCAGAGGTAGACTATACTCAGTTAGCCTCGGCAGAAGACATTAGTTTTAAGCATCAAACATTCTGATTTTTCCTTACTTTCTTTGGAAACAAATTTTATGGGAGAAATTTGGAATTACAGAAAGTATTCATGAATGACCTCATTAAAATATATAATTTATAAGTGGGATTTATGCTTCCCAGAAAATTGAGTAAAAGAACTATTGTAAGTATGTACAAAATACCATAGTCCTTAAGCATCAATAAGACAATGAAATACAAGTGTCTGGAAGGAAGATAACAGAAGCAAAATCCAGCCAATTGTTGAGCATTTTTAATACAGCCTCACTAACTTGACTTTCAGCTTTGACAAGAACAAGGTCATTGTCAATTAAAATGTATTTGTACATCGTATGTGGGGAAATGAGCTGAGGCAACAAAGACCATTTCAAGAATGAATAGAATATTTATGCATACATTCTTCACTGTCCTACAAGCACAATTCCTAAATGTAAAAGGTTACATCTTTTGGAAACATCATTTAAAACTGAATATTCTTTCTGGAACATTGTGTTATGAAGATTTTTTTTTCTCTTGATTTGGGCTCAATAAATCTTTCCATCTCAAATTTTCAAATTTGGAAAGACGAATTCTTTAAGAGGCATAATTGATAGTGCTGTGCTTGATGTTAAGAGGGTGTTGTTGTTGTTCAATCATTTCAGTCACATCTGACTCTTTGTGACCCCAGTTAGGTTTTTGTCTTTTTTTTTAATTTTCACATTAGTCATGTTGTAAAGAATAATGAGAACCAATGTACAAGGAACCATGAGAAAAAATAAACAAAACAAGAGGATGAGAGAGACAGAGAGACAGACAGACAGACAGAAACAGAGAGACAGAGAGAGAGAAGAGAGAGAGAGAGAGAGAGAGAGAGAGAGAGAGAGTGAGAGAGAGAGAGGAGCAAATAATATGCTTCATTCTGTATTTATATTCCATAGTTCTTTTCTGGATGTGGATAGCATTTTCCATCATGAAACCTTTGGAGCTGTCTTAGATCTTTGCATTGCTGAGAAGAGCTAAGTCTATCAAAGTCAGTCACTGCACAACATGGCTGTTACTGTGTACAACATTCTCCTGGTTCTGCTCACTTCACTCAGCATCAGTTCATATAAATTTTCCAGATTTTTCTGAAGTCTGCCTGCTCATCATTTCTTATAGTACAAGAATATTCTACTACATTCACATACAATAACTTGTTCAGCTATTCTGCAATTAATGGGCATTTCCTCAATTTCCAATTCTTGGTACCATGAAAAGAGCTGCTATAAATATTTTTGTACATGTGGGTCCTTTTCCCATTTTTATGATGTCTTTAGGATACAGCCCTAAAAGGGGTATTGCTGGGTCAAAGGGAATGCACAGTTTTATAGCCCTTTAGGCATAGTTCCAAATTACTCTTCAGAATAGTTGGATCAATTCACAACTCCACCAACAGTGAATTAGTGTTCCAATTTTCCCACGTTTTTCCAACATTTATCATTTTCCTGTTTTGTGATGTTAGTTAATCTGATAGGTGTGATATGCTACCTCAAAGTTGTTTTAATTTGCATTTCTCTAATCAATAGTTATTTAGGGCATTTTTATATGACTATAGGTAGCTTTAATTTCTTCATCTGAAAACTTCCTGTTCATATCCTTTGACTATTTGTCAGTTGAGAAATGACTTGTATCCTTATAAGTTTGACTCAGTTCTCTATTTATTTCAGAAATGAGGGCTTTATCAGAGACGCCAGCTATAAAAATTGTTTCCCAGCTTTCTGCTTATTTCTAATATTGGTTGCATTGGCTTTATTTGTGCAAAAACTTTTCAATTTAATGTAAGCAAAATTATCCATTTACATTTCATAACCAAGTTAGGGTTTTCTTGGCAAAATTACCATTTGCTTCTCCAACTCACTTTACAAATGAGGAAACTGAAGCAAATAAGGTTGAGAGACTTGCCCAGGGTCATTTAGCTAGTAAGTGTCTGAGGATGGATTTGAATTCAGAAAGATGAGTCTTTCTGACTCCAGGCACAGTGATCTATACACTGTGACACCTAGCTATCCAGAGTTAGATGATCTAATCTCAAATCTAGCCCCAGACATTTACCAGTTGTACAACTTTAGTAAAGTCATTTAACTTTTATTCATTTCAGTTCCTCTATTGTAAAATGAGGGCATTACACTGAAGGATTTCTAATTGCCCTTTTCAGCTCTGGATCTGTGATTCTATGCTCCTTTGAAGGGCAGTTGACTTTCATGAGTAAGAGCTAGTTTATGTATGCAGACCATCACATTCCTATATGTAGAATGAGAAAATTTTAGTCGTCATTGTATGCTCCCTGACTCCCACTCATTCAGGGAATGATATATGATATGGGAAGGCATATTTAAAAACAAGAGCCCAGTGGCAGGAGTCAACAGAGATGTGGAATCAGTGAGGATCAGCTAGAAGAAAGAATGTGGGATAAAATCAAGAAAGAATGCAATCCCAGACAACAGAAATGTCCAGATAAAGACTAGGGTAAATGGCAAGGCCCGACTGCAACAAAGAGATATCTTTATTGCCACTTTAGGAAATCCGCAGTTCCCTTTGGAGTCAGGAGCTGCAAGCAAAGGAGTCTTTCTCAAGTCATGGCTTGGGAGAGTGAGCTGAGGCAGAAGTACGTCCAGAAATAACTCAGTTTGAGAGAGAGGAAAGCAGATAGCAGCATTCCAGACTACACTACCCATCCAAACTTTTAAATGTACACCAGGAAGGCCTCCTTCTTTCCCATATATTCATGACTCTCCTTCATTTAACTTTTCACCAATAAAACTTATTTTCTTTCCTTAACAAACACTCACCTTCTTATTGTATGTATATATTCTGGGAATACCATTCAGATAAATAAAGGAAAAGACATAAATTGTGCCAACAAATTACATTTCTTTCTATCTTTTCTCCATTAAAACCTGTTGGATTAGATGTATGTTATCCTACAAAGTCTTGATATATTGGAAGAATGGGTTGAGATGGAGAGTTGTCAATTCTCTCAGGCACTCATGCTTTGTGACATTGCTACACTCTTATGATGAGTTTCTATTCAGTTTTAAATGTCAGAACTTCCCTAGATTTTTGTATTCTATTAGATTTGGAATTTGAAAGGGTCTCAGAGCTCATCTAGTCCAACACTCACCTTTTAAAAGAAACTGAGACTCAAGAAAAGCATGTATTAAGTACTTGCAATATTGGTGGTCAAGGACAGCTATTTTGGTTTGGAAAGTCACAGGGGTGTTGAATGAAGGCCACTGGGGAGTAGATTGGCAGAGATGGTTTGATTATGGTTCAGTTATTGGAAATTGGGGGCAGGGTGCAGAAGGTATGTTTGCATGAAGGAGGAAAATTGATGAGAAGATGAGATTATCAGGGAATTAGAAAAGAAAAACATGGCTGAGGCTACCTATAGTAGGCTGTGTAAGGCAATCATTGATCCAAGAAGGTGATGTGCCCCAGAATGGGAAGAAAGAAGGAGAGGGAGGGGAATTCATTTACTTATTAAGCATTTATTTTGTGCTTACATTATACCAAGTACTGGGGTAAACACTGGGAATATAAATACCAGCAAAAATAAAGACAGTCCCCACCCTCAAGCAGCTTACATTCTAATAAAGGAAAACAATATATAAAATAGGTTTGAAAAGAGTAGTGGGAGAGAAGACAGCAGTAGGGGACAAGGTTCAAAAACCTGTGGAGTTCCAATCAGAGCTGCATTTGAAGTGAGTAGAGTTATGCTGGGCACTTTCTCACAAGGATCCCTAATTTGCCTAAATCTGTGCAAGTAATAAGTGACAGAGAAATGATTTCAACTTAGGTGCTCTGACTCAGAGCATTTTCCCATTGTGTCATAGTACTTTCCACCAGCCATCACCCCAGGGTGGGTGAAAACCTCAGGGTTTGGTCCCCTTCTCTCTTCTATCTCTTATATCACATTTTAGAACAAAATTGTATTGTTGTTTGAGAGGGTCTATCAAAGTCTTGAGATGACTGACACAGGACAGTACTTAACTGTCATCATATTATTCAATCATTATTGGTCAACAGTTTCCCCTATTTTAGACTGGTGGTATGATATAGCAAAGTTTGATGTACAAAATTTCCTCAAGGACACACATATACACATACACACACATGCAATAAAGGGAATCATAGATGTATTTCATGATAACCATTCTGACATACAAGATTACCACTTCCCCAAAGACCTGTACTGATTTGGCTCTTATCAAGATAATAATCATTGCCCTTAAAGTATAGCACCTGGTTTAGGAATACCAGCCCAGAGGTTCTGGGACCCTCCCCTAATATCCCACACATACACCCACATTCACACTTTCTTTTTTTTATGTATTGCATGCCAGGTAGCTACAGTGTCAAGGAGACCAAGAGGTTTATTTATAACTTTGTCCAGAGCCTAGGTGGTGCAGTAGAGACAGTGTTGACTAGAGTCAGTAAGATCTGATTTCAAATCTGGTCTCAGAGACTTATTACCTGTGTGACACTGGGCAAGTCATTCAGCCTCTGTTTGCCTGAGTCTACTCATCTGTGAAATGGGGATAAAAATATCATCTACTTCTCAGGGTTATTGTGAGGATCAAATGGAATATAATTTTAAAGTGCTTAGTACAGTCCTTGGCATATAGTAAGCACTATATGTTTTAGTTATTATGTTATTGTTGGGAACAGCTGTTGCCTTCTTGCTTTCATGAGAAACATATTGCTTATGTTAACAGAGATTAATCCTTATTATGTATTTATACATCTAAAATATGTGTAATATATAATCCTCATTATGATTAATTCATTCAGATGATACCTTGGTTCCTCATGGTATGGTAGAAAGGTACATGAAATTTGAAGTCAGAGGAAACAAGATTGAATGCTGGCTTTGCCACTTACCAATGGTATGGACTTGAACCAATCAGCTGAATTCTCTGCTTCTCATTTTCCTCTTTTCTTCATCTCAGTGTTGGGGGTGGGAGTTGGAAGGGTTGAACTAGATTGCCTCTTGTACTAGATGACCTTTAAGTTTCATTACAGCTTTAAATTTATGATATATTTTTTTAAACTGTATCATTTTATTTTTTCAAATATCATTCTTTTTTTCTTCCTCCCAACTCTGCCTACTCACTGGAAAAAAAAGAAAGAAAGAAAGAAGTAATTCTGATATCACATAAGCATAGTCAAATTCTCATATTGGTCGTGTCAAAAACTCCTTTCTTAATTGTACATATTCTCTCTGTCATAATGTGGGCAGCATTCTTTTTTTTATAATCCCTCTGGAATAATAGTTGGTTATTTAGTGTGACTGAAGTTCTATTACGGAAAAAGAAAAACAACATCCATTCAGTGCCTTTTTTTTGTCTTTGCATAATGGAAAAGAGAACTTTAGATGAATGACATAGAACTTGCTTTGATTTGCTTTTCACCAGATTAAGCTTATATCATTTTTTACCTTCACTAAACATTGTTTTGAAACACCTTAGGTATTTCTGAGAAGAGATTTGTCTTCCTAATCTGTTTGTATACTTGAGCATTTAAAATCAGAATTTTAATGATGAAACTTCTCATCACTTTCCCCTTTATGATAATGTTGATAGCATTCTAAAATAATAATACTCAGGCATTAGAGGATGCAAATTATTGGGGGAAAAGGACTCAAATTCCTTATTCATGTATTCCAAAATTTGCTCTCACAGTGACATATGTCTATAATTGTGTTTCTTGATATCTGATTCTGTCTCCCTGACTTATTTATGTCACCAAATTGCCCTAAGTGCCAATATTTTCTTCCCATTAACAGGAAAGCTACAGAGCAATAATGTTTTCTTGAGCTGTTAAATTCTCTCTTCCTCTCTACCCCACTAAAAATGTCTATACTGCTACCTGCACAAACACAAGTAAAGTTCACCTTTATATGAAGCCTACCCAGTCTGGAAAATTATTTTAAATCTAATGAGATCAATTAAAATTTGATTATAACTGAAATATTTGCATGGCTATTTCCCAAATCTCTAATCCCTCTGATGCTATGTACCATATGCCTCTCCTTACTCCACTGTTTCTCTTATCATGGACTATTATCCATGAGATCATAATTCCATTGAATGTATGTCATTATCCTAGGCATTGATTCCTATTAAAATTTGGATAAATTTAAGTTTCTTGTCATACTGAGTTATTTTTAAGGTCATTCCAAATTCTGTTACCTTGTGAGAACATAATTCACTTTATTTCAACAATAATTTACTCAGCCATGATGCATACAGAAAACTGTAGTAGGCTTAAGGTGGCAGTGGGTGTGTTTGTGGAGGGGAGGAGACACAGACACTTCAACGCTTTCATTATTCTCACTGACTGTGTGAATATAGCTTTCCTCCCTTGATAGATATCACAATTACCCTAAAACTTAATGAAAAGGTAAGAGGGGATTGGGATAAGAAAAGGGGTGTAGAAGGAAGGGCAGATTGGGAGAGAGGATAATCAGAAGCAAAACACTTTTGAGGAGGGACAGGGTAAAAGGATAGAGAGAAAAACAATAAATGGGGAGAATAGGATGGAGGGAAATGTGGTTTGTAACAGTAAGTGTGAAAAATTTTGAAAAAAGTTTCTCTTATAAAGCCCTTATTTCTGAAACATAGAGAACTGAGTCAAATTTATACAAATAAGTCATTTCTCAATTGATAAATGATTAAAAGATATGAAGTTTTCAGATGAAGCAATCAAAGCTATCTATAGCCATAAGAAAAAAAAATGTTCTAACTCACTATTGATTGGAGCAATACAATTTAAAACATTTCTGAGGTACTGCTTCATACCTATTAGATTGGCCAATAGGACAGAAAAGAAAAATAACAAATGGTGGAGGGGATGTGGAGAAAATGAGACATTAATGCACTGTTGGTGGAGTGGTGCACTGATTCAATCATTCCGTAGAGCAATTAGGAACTATGGCCAAAGGGCTATAAGACCAGGCATACCCTTTGACCTAGCTATACCACGAATTAGGTCTGTATTCCAAAAGTGATAAAAAAAAATTAAAAAAAGAAAAGGACTCATATGTACAAAAAATATTCACAGCAGATCATTTCTGGGGGCAAAGAATAGGAATTGAAGGGATGTCCATCAATTGGGAAATGGCTGACCAAATTTTGGTATGTCATTATGATTGAATACTATTGCACTATAAGAAATGATGAATAAGATGCTCTCAAAAAAAACAACCTGTAAAGGCTTATAGGCACTGATACAAAGTGAAATATTCTGTGTACAAAATAACAGCAACATTGTAAGATGATCAGCTGTGAATGACTTCGTTATTCTTAGCAATACAATGATCCAAGAGAACTGAAACACTTATGATGAAAAATGTTATCCATCCCCAGATAAAGAACTGATGGTATCTGAATACATATTGAAGCATATTTTTTTTAAATTTTCTTTATTTTTTTGAGAGTTTTTTTTTATTTCTGGTCAATGTTTTCTTTCACAACGTGACTATTATTGAAATGTTTTGCATGACTACACATGTACAACCTATGTTGAATTGCTGCCTTCTCAATGTGCAGAGGCAATGGAGAGAGAGGAGGGGGAGAATTTGGTACTCAAAGTTTTAAAAACTAATGCTAAAAATTGTTTTTACATGTTAATTGGGAAAAATTAAATTAAATTAAAAATTAAAATAAAATAATTAAAATTAAAAAAATAGTATAAAAATGATTAAAATAATAAATTACTCCTAAAAATAAAATAAAACTCAATGAAAAGTCTTCAAGAGTGGTTGAAGTCAAGAATTCTTTATCCTGTAGCCATTCAGGTGAAGGACCTCTCCAAACAGACCTAAGATGGTCCTCAGATGGCAAGCAACAATACACTCCCTCATGAGATCTTTACTTTGAGACTTTTTAGCATGTAAAAACCTACTCCAATGTAAACTCCACCGACACAGCCTTTAATGGGCTAGGATGAACTTGATGACACAATAAGAAATTGGAGAAAGACTCAAGGGGAAGACAGACATGACATGTGTGCTGTGCTTTCTAATGTGCAGTAGGTAAAGTGCCGGGCCTGGAGTCAGAAAAACTCATCTTCCCAATTTCAAATCTGGCCTACCTGTGCAACCCTGTTTGCCCAGTTTCCTCATCTGTAAAATGAGCTGGAGAAAGAAATGACAAACCGCTCTAGTACCTTGTCAAAAAAGGAAAAAAAGGAAGAAAGAAATGGAGTCACAAAGAGTCAGATGGGGCTAAAACAACTGAACAACAACAAATGCTAACTGATAGGAGAACAGGGATAAATTTTGCTGGCCTAGGTGAGAAAACTCTTGCTCCTGTGCCGGCTGATACCTTCTTGCAACTTGTAATCATAAGCATCAGCTAGACAACAGAGAGGTTAAAAGCTAGCATGTCATTGGCGTGACCTAACCCAGGCCTTCCTGGTTTTGAGACTGGCTGTCAGCCATGCTACTTCCATAATATAGTATAATGTAAATAATATTATAAAAATAACAGAAACATTTGAAATCACATGATACAACAAAAGAGACATGTTCCTGGACTCTAGAAATATATATTCTCTTCTTTGATACATATTATTATTCTCCAGGAAATAACAATAAGCATCCTTGGGCAAGCCATCCTAGTAGGACTTATTTCATTCCAGAAAGAAGTTATTTTGTTCCAGAATATTTAAGATGCCAAAATGCCACACAAATGGCCCCTCAAAATATTAGGGAGAAACATGTTTCCAGAATTAAAATAATGCTGGATTCACCAGATTGCTATTTATTGTGTCCTTGACTCTCAAAAAACATTAAAATATAGTATATCTTCATCAGATGTAAGTCTCCATCTTAAGCTAAGTTGCCCCAGTACATTTGGTGAGTGATTCCACTTTTAAATAAGCATGGAGTGTCAGTATCTTCCATAGTTTTTAGGGAAGTCTTTATGTCTTACCTCAAACTACTGTATTCAGAAGTCTGGCTTTCTACCAGTTTGATATAGGGATGTAAGTATTCATATGAAATATTGTGCGAAGAAAGGATAAATCAATACCCATTTCTGGCTTCTACATTCATTTTTCTTAAGTGATTCATGACGGAGCTGAGGTGTCAATTCCTGTGATCAGATTTTCTTTAAATCAGGCTAATTATTCATGCGTTTTTTCAGATTGTTATGTTTTATGACAATGACTGCAGACACAATAAAATTATTTAAATTAGCACAGCATAAAAGAACACCTGGTCTATATTTAGCTTTGCAAAAGTGGGCAACATCAGTGTCCTCCCTAGAGAATATTATGACACAGCAAAGCCATTACTACCTTGCTGTGAAAAGCACAGTTTTCTGGGAAGCCCCGGTGGTGGAAAAAATGCTTCTCACATTGGTATCAAGTTATTTCAACTTAAAAGTACTGGCAAAGCTATGAGAATACACTTTTGCTGAAACTGTGAGTAATAATAATAAAGAAATTATAATATGTTTGTTCAACATTAGAAGGTAGAATATTAAATTTAAATGTCATTCCCAAATGACTAGTTCTGTTTGCACTCTTTAAAAAATATTTTCGTGCTCAGTTGAAAGAGAAGAGGGATGTTCTTAAAATACGCAAGTGGTGAGTATATCAAAAAAGTTTACAACATTTTTTTCCACTCTCTGTCTCCTTTCTTGCTACTAACTTAGCACATGTAAAACAAACAAAAATTAAACCTTTCTTTAAAAACTGTAAGAGTAGTATAATAATCTTTAGGGATGAAATAAACAAAAATAGTTCATCTTTTTAATGTCATCATCTATAGCAGACATGATAGTGTCATGGACAGACATCTGGACTTGGACTTAGGAAGGGAAAGGGATGGGGCCTGCGATTTCATTAACGTAGAGAATACCAAGTGAGGAAACCCCCAGAGCCAATGCAACCCTCTACCTTCTCTGCAACTCGTAGTCTAAAAGATTACCTAGAGTTTTCAGCAATTAAGTAATTCATCCCAGGTTACACAGAATATGTGGTATGGGCAGTAATTAAACTCAGTTGATCCAGGCTCTCAAGACAGCTTCAAATACTGCCCCAGACACTTGCGAATTGTATGCATGGATAAATCGCTTAGCTTCCCTCAAAACTTAAACTATTCTCTAAGGCCATAAAATATAGGCTGGTTTTGATCTGCATAAGTAAAGGGAGTTTCCACACAGATTGTCATACATCTCTTAATGTGTCCTTATATTCTTCCAAAGAGATTATGTAGTCACAAAGCATGCAGTAGTATGGTTTGTAAAGAATAAAAAATAAAAGGCTTATAAAAAATAATGAAGAGATTATGACGAGCATTAATAGGCTGACACACATTACCAACTATCAATTGTTCATAAAAAGTGGGGCAAAAGATATTAAAGAGATGTATGACCAGAATAAGATGTGAGAGAGGAGAGCAGATCGACAGCCCCCATGCCACACTATTACTCACATATTTTTGAATATTATTTTATTTTTCCCAATTACATGTAAAAACAATTTTAACATTTTTTTTAAATTTCGAGTTCCAGATTCCCTCTCTCCCTTTCTGCCCTTCCTCCTCCCTGAGATGGTAAGCAATTTGATATGTGTTAATACATGTGCAATTGTTGCTGTCTGAGAGGTTGTGACCCCTCAAAGACTAGAGTACAGGATGGAGTCATCTGGAATGAATTCATAGACTGAAGCATTCTTTAAGTCAAGTTGGCAAAAAGTTTATTGTTATACTTTTCAGTGGGCAAGGATTCTTAAGGAACCTGCTATCTTGGAGGGATACAGTTAAAGTTTATATAGGATAAAATACAATAAAACATGTACCAAATATGCTAACTAGGTGATTCAGGGTGGGATCAGGGAGTGGTTAAGGAGTAGTCAGTTCTTACAGGAATATGCATTTCTTGTCTGGAGATTTACCCAGAGTTCTCTAGGAAAACCCACAAGAGGGGGCCACATGGTGATGTGGTTTTAGGCCTGCTACATCTCTAAGTTAACTAGAGTTCAAGGGTGACTAAGAGTTGTCCAGTCTGCCATCATTCAATGTCTTGTTTGACAAGTTAAACGTAGGAAGTATACATATGTCTTAGGTATAAAAGACAGATAATGAGGAGTCCAGGATGTAGATAATGAGGTATGGCAATAGTATAGAGTCCAGTGAGTAAGAATATCTTTACGACCCAGTGCGAAGCCAGTTCAAACTAATAATTCCTTCAGGTGCTGTTTATAACTGCACCAGAGAGAGATAAGGGTCTTGCTGAGACCCACTCATGAGTAATTGCTAGGCACAGTGTCTTTGGTCTGGGGAGAAATTTTCAGAGACAGTGTTTTTAAGGTTAGGAAGAAATTGGGGTCCAAGTACAAGCACCCAAACATAAGCACCCAAGCACCTCATCACAATCATGCAACATATTTCCATATTAGTCATATTGTGAATGAAAACACAGAAGGACTTCTGTTTCCGGGACTCAGGATGGTGGAGTAATGAGGTAGTCACTCTCACCCTCCCCTATCAACCTTTGAAAACCCAGAAAATATCACCCCAGAAAAAAAAAAAACCTGGAACAGCTGAACTACAAGAAAGATGGGGAACAGCAGTGCACCAGCCCAGGAAACAGGTCTCCCAGTGCCTCAGCAAAAATAAGCTAAGCAGCACTACAAAGGGCCCCAGGCAGATAAGCACCTTGCAGCATACATCTGAAAGGAGCTGAAGAAAGCAACCTAAAGTCTTTCTAAAGTCCAAGCCTTGCTGATTCCAGCCCAACACCAGGTAAGCTGTCAGAACTCCAACTGTCAGCCAGGAAGAGATCCTGAAGCCCAGGTGATAGAGCAGGCAAACACCAACACCTGGACCTCTGAGTGCCTCAGTGAGGGCATGGGAACTGGTGGAAACCAGCTCAGAAAACCACCAGGTGCCTCAACACTCTACCACAAAGGAATCTCCCAGTGCATTAGCAGAAATGAGGGAGACAGCACTGCAGGGGGCCCCAGGCAGATAAACACCCTGCACCACACATCTAAAAGGAGCTGAAGAAAGCTAAAGCAAAGGAAAAGCAGGTAACCTAGAACTGCCTGAAAGTTCCAGCCTTGCTGATTCCAGCCCAACATGAGGTAGGCTGCCAGAACCCTACAGCCGCCAGTTGCCAACATAAGAAGCCCCAGCACACAAAGCCAGTGACCAAGACCTAGGCTTCCCACACAAGAAGCTTGGGTCAGTGCCCTCTGTTCCCAGCAGGAGAGCTCAATCTCTTTAAAGGCCAGGGAATAAAGAAACCATGAGTAAAAAGAAAATACCATAGATTCATATTATGAGAAGAGTGAAGATCAAGATAGAAATTCTGAAGACGACAACATCATCAACAAACCCACATCTGCAACACCAAAAGGGAATATGAACTGGTCTGAAGCTCTTAGAAGAGCTCAAGAAGGATTTTAAAAGTCTAATGAGAGAGATAGAAGAGTCCTTAAAAAACAATTGGCCAATTGGAAAAAAGTACACTGAAGAAACAAGTCCCTAAAAAGCACAATTGGCAAACTGGAAAAAAAAAGTACACTGAAGAAAACAAATCCCTTAAAAATACAATTGGCCAGTTGGAGAAGGAAGTACAAAAACTGACAGAAGAAAACAATCTGTCAAAAACTAGAATTGGACAAATGGAAATAATGACTCTATAGAGAGCAAGAATCAGTCAAACAGAAACAAAAAAATGAAAAAATGAAAAGTAAAATACCTCATTGGTAAAACAACCAACCTGGAAAATTAATTCAGGAGAGACAATTTAAAAATCATTGGACTACCTGAAAATCATGATGAAAATAAGAGCCTGGACAGTATCTTTCAGGAAATCATAAAGGAAAACTGCCCTGAATTCCTAGAAGCAGAAGGTAAAATAACCGTAGAAAGAATATACCAGTCACCACCTCAAAGGGATCCCAAATTGGCAAAGGCCAAGAATATAGTAGCAAAATTCCAAAATTGCAGATGAAAGAGAAGGTGCTGCAAGCAGCTAGAAAGAAACAATTTAAATATCATGCAGCCATAGTCAGGATTACACAGGACCTTGCGGCTTCTACATTAAAAGACCAAAGGGCATGGAACATGATATTCCATATGGCAAAGGAGTTTGGATTATAGCCAAGGATCAACTACCCTGCAAAAATGAGCATGATTTTTCAAGGGAGGAGGTGGATATTCAATGAAATAGGGGACTTACAAGCCTTCCTGATAAAAAGACCAGAGCTCAACAAAAAATTTGATCATCAAGTACAAGATTCAAGAAAGACATGAAAAGGTAAATGGGACAGAAAGGTACAATATGTTGTTAATAAGGGCAAACTGTTTACATCCCTACAAGGGAAGATGACACCTGCATCTCTTGAGAACTATATTGTTATTACACCATGTTAAAGGAGTATACATAAAGGGGGTGGATATTTGTTGACTTTGATGTAATGATAAACAAAAAATCTAATCAAGTGGGTTGAATGTATCCAAGAAAGTGGATTAGTCTGATCTTAGAAAATGTACTGAGAAAGGAGGAGGTAGACAAGGGCAAATTACATTACAGCAAAAGACATAAAATCCTATTACAGCAGAGGGAAAGAAGGGAGGGGGGAGCATTGTTTGAACCTTACTCTCATCAGATTTGGCCCAAGAAGGGAATAACATAATCAGAAAGGTATAGAAATCTAAGTTGACCCATAGGCAGTAGGAAGGAAAAGGGGAAAGAAGAGGGAGGGGGGAATAGAAGGGAGGGAAGAAACAGTGGTGGCAAAGGGAAAGAAAAGGGGAAGGGAGGGAGGGACTGAAGGAGGTGGTGGTTAAAAGCAAAACACTAGTGAGAATTTGTACTTACAACTTTACTAATGTGAAAATAGGTTTAATAAGAATGTAAATGTATAGCATATATCAGATTGTGTGCTGTCTTGGGGAGGGTGGTGGGGAGGAAGGGTGAGAAAAATTTTAAACTCAAAAGCATATGGAAGTGATTGTTGATACATCAAAATAAACTAAGAAAATAAATTAAAAAAAAAAAGAAAACAGAGACCAAAACCAAAAACAAAACAAAGTAGAGAGTTGAAAAAAATAGTGTCTTTCAATCTGCATTCAGACTCCACTAGTTCT
This sequence comes from Phascolarctos cinereus, assembly GCF_003287225.1. Classification (NCBI taxonomy): domain Eukaryota; kingdom Metazoa; phylum Chordata; class Mammalia; order Diprotodontia; family Phascolarctidae; genus Phascolarctos; species Phascolarctos cinereus. The sequence goes on from NW_027556402.1 coordinate 78,281,244, forward strand.
TTCTTTAGAGATAGAAAGACTTATAGGATGGCCCCTGGGGAGATATCATAGGAAGAAATGTACAACCATACTACACACTAAGAAAGTGTGGCTGGGTTAAAATGTATACACTTCAAGGAGTATCCACGTACAGAAGATCAGATATCTAGATATACTGAAGAGGTGTTGAGAATACCAAGGGAGTAGAGTGTTAAAAAATGATTTCTTTTAGTAATCTATGTCTTGGAGACTCAGAGCTCCACCCTGCCAGCCTTCTGTCCAAAGCTGTTCAGAAGGACATCTCTGATAATGAGATTGCATTGAATCTTTTTATCTTGGTCAGACTCCAACCCAGGCCACAATTGATTTTATCCTACTCAGATTTGGGTGGAGACAGATTTCCAAGACTGCCAGTGGTATTTCCTTTGATGGAGGGTGATATTGGCCTCTGTGGACTGAGTGATCTAAGGAACCCACCCACATCCTAGTATGTAGACTCATCAAGGTTGATTGGCACCCCTTGGGGCATATAAGGCTCTACTCCAAAATCCCAAACTGAGCCAGTTCTGAACTGGTCCCCTCAGGGGGGCCCAGTTTTGGACTAAACTTTCATGTCATGCATATTAAGCCACTTTGAGAAATTAAACCATGGACACATGTACCCCAATTTCATTTGTCTCTTTCTTAAAGCAGACTCTGCTTCAGATTGGGTTTCATGGGGCTCATGGGGTTTGGGGTTCACAAGAGATGTTGAGAATATTTTTAATGCTATATGGCTTGTATATGATAAAACTATTCAAATTGGTATATGGCACATCATTTACAAACACAAAAGCAACAACACATAACAACAATAAATCTCTACTCTCCAGAAGAGGCTGAGAAGTGTTGAAAGCATATTGATGTATTCTAAACACTGAAGTTGCAGGTTCTCCTGACTCCACACCAGGATTTAGGAATTTGGCACATGTCCTGAAAATAATACCTCTTTCTCCCTCTTTACACTCCATCAATTTAGGTTTGTTTCACCTACTTACTCTATATAGAACTCATTCATCCATTCTTTCTTTAAATTAAGTTTATATATAATATATATATGTATGTATGTATAATAAACATCAGAAACTGAATTTTTGTTGCCTAGAGTTTGGTTTCTTAAAGTAGCTATTTGTTTTAATATATATTCACACATGACAAAATTAAAAAAAAAATTAATAAAATTGCTCCATTTTTTTAATCTTCTGTTTGTAATCATCTTTTTTATTCATATTTTTAATAGAATGTTTTATAAATTTTTTTTAACCAATCTTGCTACCTACTAGTCTACCATCCCCATTCCAACCCCAGTAGAAGTATTCCCTTATAAGAAAAATAAATCAAAACAGCAGCCATGCATTAGAACAAATGACAACCTCATTCTAAATCCATAGTGCATTATTTTTCTTTCAAGAAGTAAGAAGAATGTTTTAGTATCAGTCTTTCTAAGTCATTATTGTTCATTTCCAAGTTCTGAGGACTGTCAAATTGTTTTCCTTGATATTATTGTTGTTATCATCCAAATTGTTCTCCTGTTTCTGCCTATTTCCATCTGCATAACTTTGTACAAGTCTTCTACTATTTCTTAGAATTCATCATATTGATCATTTCTTTTATCTCCTTAGCATACATGCCTAGTATCCTGGCCAGGCCAAAGGTTTGTGTACTTCAATGATTTTTTGAAGATAGTTACCAACTATTCCAAAATGGTTTAATCTGTTCACAATTCCATCAACCAGGGTCCATTTTCTCCCATAATTCCTCTGTCATTCCTGTTTTGCTCTTTTCATCTTCCCTAATATTTGAGGTATATAGAAACTTTCTTTCTTTTGTATTTATATAATAATTAGTGATTGGGAGCATATTTTATGTGTAGATGTTAAAATTATGTTGTCCTGTCACATCTGGGCCCTGTAGCCTTTTCTGTCAGATTTGTGTCTTCCAGACGACAGGCCATTCACCTACACTTGGTAGCAAACAGTGAGTACCAGCCAATGTTCCCCCATCATTCCCTGGATGCAGCCTGTGCTTGGTTCCAGTCAACCTCCAATTTGGAATCCCCTCGAGATAGGAACGGCTCTACACCCCTTGCCAGCAAGAAGCAGTTTCAGAAACGGAGACTTTTGCTCCTTACCCCAAAAGAATTTGGATCCCATTTGTTTGAGGGGGAAATGATGGGGTTGGGATCTGGACCCCAGAAAGGAAAAACTCTGGACTTTCCCATGTGGACAAATCTCTGGCTTTTGCCTGAGGCTATAATCCCAACAACTGGCCTTTTGTTATTGCCTACACCCAATTCCCTTACCCTTAATCTATCCTGGTGTTCCTTTGTCTTACCTCCTATGGCCCCTGGCCATTTCACACCCTTAATCCTAGCTAGGCTCCATTCTCCCTTGGCCACAAGGTCCAGGTCCCAGGAGTTCTGTTCACCCAAGCTTGCTGGCCGTCTTTATGTATGTCCACCTTGTCTCCATTAAGATGCTCAGATTTTTAAAATCTAGTCAACAGCTTACTAATGTTCAGACTCCTTAAGAGTTTGCCCAGTATGACAGATGTTCTAGTACACCTTGTCTTTGGCTGAAAAAAAAAAAAACAACTTAGATTCTTTATTGGAGAACTGACTATTCCTGTTCTTTGATCACTAATATATAATGGAATGACATTTGCTCATGTATTTTTTTTATCACATCTTGCATATTAGTCCATTTTCCATAGAAAATTTATATGCAGATTTTTTCCAGTTTCCTCTCTTCTAATTTGAACTGCATTTATTCAATTTTCTGTGTTTAAAATTATTCACTTTATCTTCTGTGATCACCTTTTTCTCTTTTTTAAGCTAAGAATTTCACCCCAGCCATTACTGCCAAACTTAATTTCTTTTCCTCTAACTTTTTTTTCTAATTATATAGCTTTTTAAGTTTAAATCATGGACAGTGTGGAATATGCTGTAAGATATTTTTCTAAATCTAAGTAAAGATAGTGAGAAAAATATACTTCAATTTGTATTCATAATTCATCAGTTCTTTCTCTGGAGGTGAATAGCATTTTTTATTATGAGTCTTTTGGAAGTTTCTTGGATCATTTATTGATCAGGGTAGGTAAGTTTTTCACAGTTGATCATCATTACAATATTTTTGGTACTGTGTACAATGATTTCTTGGAACTGCTCATTTCATTTTGCATTAGTTCAGATAGGTCCTCCCAGGTGTGGTTTTTTTTTTCTGAAACCATCTGCCTCATCATTTCTTTTAGCACAATAGTACTCCATCACAATCATATGACAAAAGTTGCTCAGCCATTCCCTAGTTGGTGGCCATCCTCTCAATATCCAATTCTTTGCCTTCACAAAAAGTGCGGCTATAAATATTTTTGTACATATAGATTATTTTCCTTTGTCTTTGATATCTTTGAGGCACAGACCTAGTAATAGTATTACTGGGTCAAAAGGTATATAGTTTTTTTAGCCCTTTGAGCATAGTTTCAAATTGTTCTCCAGAATGTTAGGACAAATTCACAGCTCCACCTATACTTACCATGTTTGTGTGTATGTGCCTGTGTGTGAGTGTGTGTGTGTTTGTGTTTTCCCTCATCTCTTCCAGCATTTGTCATTTCTAATAGGTGTGTGGTACCTCAGAGTTATTTTAATTTGCACTTCTCTAATCAATAATGATTTAGGAAATTTTTTCATAGAATTATAGATAGTTTTGATTTATTCTTCTGAAAATTTCCTGTTCATATCCTTTAGCTATTTATCAATTGGATAATAGCTATTATTCTAATTAATTTCATTCAGAGGTGGGGAACCTGGGGCCTCCAGGCTGCATGTGGCCTTCTAAGTTCTTGGGTGCCATCTTTTGACTGAGTCCAACTTTTACACAATAAATCTTTTTTGTTAAGGGGATTTGTTCTGTGAAGTTTAAATTCAGTCAAAGGGCCACACCTGAGGACCTAGAGGGCCACATCTGGCCTCAAAGCCACTTCCCCACTCCTGGTTTGATGCATTTCTATTTCAATTATGTATACATATATGCATACATATGTGTGTGTATGTATATATATGCATATGTATGTATATGTATATATGTGTGTTTTTGAGAAAAGAGGCCTTTATCAGAGAAACTTACTGTAAAAATATTTTGATATTCATCTAAGGCATGTTTTACTAAAGTATAGTTTCCCTGATTGTCTCTTTTAATTAATTCTCTTCTTTTTCTTCAATCAGGATTGCTACTTCTGACTTTTTTACTTGAGTTGAAGCATAATAGATTCTGGTTTATCTCCATATTTTAACTCTGTATGTATGTTTTTTTCTGTTTCAAGTGTATCTTTTATAAACAACATATAGTTAGATCCACTTTCCTAATTCTGTTTTATCAGTGAGCTCATTCCATTCACATGCACAATTATGATTACTGTGTTTTTCCCTGTATCCTATTTTCTTCTGTTTCTTCTTCTCTCTCTTTATCTTGCCCCTCCTCAAAAGTCTGTCTTCTCACCACTGCCATCCTTAATCCTCCATTTTATCACCTCTCCCTTTTTCTTAACCCCTTCTCCTCCTATTTCCCTGTTGCATAAGATATATTATTTCTATACCCAATGTGTGTGTGTTGTGTATTCTTCCCTCTTTCAACCAATTATAATGAGAGTAAGGGTAAGCATTTTCCCCATCACTACAAAAATTCTTCCTTGAGTTCCCCTTTTATATGAGATTATTTTCCACATTCTACCTCTCTCTTCCCCATCCTCCCAGTGCATCCTTCCTTCTCTCCCCTTCATTTTTTTAGATCATCCTGACATAATGACATAATTTTTTTTAGAAATCCTGACTCACACAGTGATCTCTTTCTATATAGACTGTTCAAACTGCCCTAATAATGTTAAAAGTCTTAGGAGTCCATAGAAATGTAAACATTTTAACTTTATTGGCTCTCTTATGATTTGTTCTTCTTGTTTACCTTTTTGTGCTTCTATTGAGTCTTATGTTTAAATGGTAAGTTTTCTATTCAGCTCTGTTAATTTAAGTCCTCTGTTTCATTAAATATCCACTTTTCACCTAAATATTATATTTTATTTTCCTGAGTATGTTATTCTTAGTTATAATTTTAGCTCTTTTGTCTTCCAGTATATCATATTCCAAGACCTCTACTTCTGTAATGTGGAAGCTGCTAAATCTTGTATTATCCTGACTTTGGCTCCACAATAATTTAATTGGTTCTTTCTAACTGCTTACAATATTTTCTCCTTGATCTGGAAGCTCTAGAATTGGGCTACAATATTCCTGGAGTTTTTATTTTGGGATCTCTTTCAGGAGGTGATCAATGGATCATTTCAATTTATATTTTACTTTCTGGATCTAAGATATCAGGGCCATTTTCCTTTATATTTTCTTATAATATATTTTCTAGGCTCTTTTTTGATCATGGCTTTCAGTTAGTCCAATAATTTTTAAATTATCTCTCCTTGGTCTATTTTCCAGGTCAGTTTTTTTTCAATGAGAGAGTTCACATATTCTATTTTTTCATTCTTTTGACTCTGTTTCATTGTTTCATGATGTCTTATGGATCATTAGCTTCCACTTGCCCAATTCTAAGTTTTAAGGAATTATTGTCATCAGTGAGCTTTTGTACCTCTTTTTCCAGTTTGCCAAAAACTTTGCTTTTTTTTTCTCTTTATGCACTTTTATTTGAAGTGGTCTTAAGTCAGAGTACAGGTAAAGCTCCTCTCCTCCCCCAAGTACTGGCATGAATTTCATAAAACCTCCAGGGAGATTGTAAGTCTTTCATTCACATCTATTTTGGGGGCAGGGAGGGAATTTAGGGGGGCATTCCTTATGACTGACAATTTTTTTTTTAAAAAAAAAGGAGCAAGTAGTAAGGTGAAAGATACAAAAGGTTATTTTTTAAAGGATCACATAATTTACATGTAAAACAATACCTTTCCCCCTCCCCCTCCTATCTTGATTTTTGTTACATAGCTCCTTTGCTCTAGCAGAGGATAGCCTTCACAGAGGCGTGTAACACTGTAATAATGCATTACACAATATTTGGAATGATTATTTAAAAAGATGTACAATCAGAGTCTTGCAGACATGCCGTAGAACTTTGGAGATGTTTGCCTCCAACATACCTAGACTGCTTATCACCTTCACAATTCCAGTTTTTAAATCCTGAGTCAAAGTGCCAACAAAAAAATAAATAAAATAAAATAAAATAAAATAAAATAAAATAAAATAAAATAAAATAATAAAGCCATGGCAATCTCATCTCTTTTTTTTTTTGAGGGGGGAGAATTATCATGTCACACTCTTTGAATAAAAAAAAACCCACGAATAGTCCATTTAGAAGCATTTGTGGTGTACAATGAAGGGCCCAGGTTCATCATACTCCTGTGCACTGATCCACATCTACTGGAAGGTGGAGAGAGATGCCAAGATAGAGTCTCTAATCCAAAAAAAGTATTTGCTTGCAGGTGGGGCAATGATCTTGATTTTCACTGTGCTGGGAGCTAGAGCTATAATCTCCTTCTGCATCCTGTCAGCAATGCCTGGGTACATGGTGGTACCACCAGACAATACAGTATTGGCATATAAATCCTTACAGATGTCAACATCACACTTCAAAATTGAGTTGAAGGTAGTTTCATGGATTCCATAGTACTCCATACCTAAGAAAAATGGTTGGAAGAGAGCTTATGGGCATTAGAAACTCTTGTGGCCAATGGTGATAACCCGACTATAAGGGAGCTTATAGCTGTTTTCCAGAGAGGACCTAGATGTAGCAATAACCATCTCCTACTTAAAGTCTAGGGTGACATAACATTGCTTCTCCTTGATGTCATGCACAATTTCCCTCTCAATTGTGGTGGTGAAACTGTGCCCTCTTTCATCAGGATTTTCATGAAGTAGTCCATCAGATCATGGCCAGCCAGCTCCAAATGGAGGGTGGTGTGAGGAAGGGCATAACATCATAGATGGGCACAGTGTGGGTCACAACATCACTGGAGTCCATCATGATACTAGTGGTATGAGCAGAGGCATACAGGGATAGCACAGCCTGTATGGCAACATACATAGCTGAGGTGTTGAAGTTCTCAAACATGATCTGAGTCATCTTTTCTCTGTTGGCTTTGAGATTCAGGGGGGCTTCTGTAAGCAGCACAGGGTGCTCTTCCAGGGCCCATGGAGCTCATTGTAGAAAGTATGATGCCAGATCTACTTCATATTGTCCCAGTTGGTGACAATACCATGTTCAATAGGGTACTTCAAGGTCAGAATACCTCTCTTGCTCTGGGCCTCATACCCCATATAGCTGTCTTTCTGGCACCATTGTTGTGGTGCCCAACAATGGGAGGGAAGAAACCTGAGGAATGTTTTCTTCTGCAAAACCAACTGCACATTCCAGAGCTATTGTCAACAATGACAACAGCAATATCATCACCCATGGCAAACTTTGAAGTGGCAAGTTTAAACCCTTAAGAGAGAGGAGGTGGTGCTGAACCTGGAAGCAGTCGGGGGAGGCAAGTGAACAGCGGGTAGAAGAGCTCACAGCTCACCAATTCTGCTTTTTAAAGAGTTCTTTGTCTTTAGTGAATCCTTGTACCTCCTTTTCCATTTTGTTTTTTAAGGATTTCTTTTCTTCAGTGAATATTTGTGCCTCTTTTGCCATTAAGTCAATTCTGTTTTCTAAGGTGTTGTTCAGTATTTATTGTGCCTCTTTCACTAAGTGGTCAAATTCATTATTTCTTTATTTTTCATTATTTTCTTTATTTTCATTATTTTCTTCCATCACTCTCATTTTCCCCCCAGTTTTTCCTTCTACAACTCATCTTTTTCTTTAATTCTTCCAGAAATTCTTTTTGGGCTTGTGTCCAATTAACATTTTTTTTTTTAGGCATTGCTTGCAGCAGTATTCACATTGTTGTCATCTTCTAAGTTTATGTCTTGGACTACCCTTCCATCAAGGGAGCTTTTTATAGTCAAGTTGTTTTGTTGTTGTTGTTGTTATTGCTGTTTGTTAATTTTTCTAGCCGATGTCTTGGCTTTGAACTTTATGTTAAAGTTCCCTGCTGCTCACCTAGAGTTGGGGAAGCACTGGCCCAAGCTTCAGTCTTTTTCATGATGCCATTTTTAGAGCTAGCTCTAGGGGCCTGTGAGTTCTTGTTGCTTCCAAGATGGTGTGATCAGAGATATGTGGTCACTGTTCTCCTGGTCTGGTTCTGATCTTTACCCAGAAAGGACCTCTGCTCCTCTGTAGCTAATCCTCTTCTTGGCCATGGAATTGTAACCAGATTCTTTGCTCTCCTGCAATCACAAATACTAGCAATCCTTTCTGCCTTAGAACTGAGAACAGGGCCTTTCCTCCCTCGTAACTGACCATATGTACTCTTCTTTGCCCTGGAACTGTAATCCAGCACTTAATATGGAAAATAGAGTTGTCAATCAGTAGCAGCTGCACTCAGTGCCAGGAGACAGTCCTTTGTAATCTTTTTCTGACCAGCTGTCTGGCCCCCTTACTATCTCCAGGCTGAGAGCTCCCAAAGCTACTACTACTATCATAGCTACCTCCAAGGCCCATCATTTGTGCTGGTGCTGCTGAGAGTGTGCTCTGGGTTTGTGGCACCCTGGTGTCACAGACCTCTACTGTTACCTCTTACTGTCTTAGGTTGGAAAAAAGTGTGTTGTGCTGATCTTTTGCTGGCTCTGCCACTCCACAACTTGATTTGAGGTATTATTTTAAAGCTATTTAGAGGGGGAGGTTGGGAAAGTTTGGCTGAGTTGCTGCATGTAATCTACCATCTCTTGGCTCTGCTCCCTTGGAATTTTCTTTACTATAGTATTTCATCATTATATTAGGAACGTTATTCTGTTTACTTATATTTTCAGTTTATGGTTAAACTTTCTGATAGGTCTAGATTCTGTCCCTTTCCAAAGTCTTCAATGTAGTGGTTAGACCTAAGTCTTAACTCTCATTGCGTAATGGACTCATAAAGCTCCTAGTGGAACTTTACAGGTACTGCTCCTCATGCAATCCATATTTTGCTGTCTGACCCACATTCTGAATGAAGTGGCTGTGATTTAGTCCTACCTCCCCCTACTTTAGCTTCTGTTTGGAAAAACTAGTTCTTGTTTCCTTCCTTAGTCCTAGTTGTACCTGAAACTACTGGGTTTCTAGAATGATTTCCATAGGCACCCGTCTCTAAATCATTAATTCTAAGACCAGTAGGTCATAATGGCCTTGACAAATCAACCAGAAAGTACCCAGAAAGTACTTCACTTCAAAAGGTTTTAAGTCTGTCTACCTGAGGTCTGATCATAAGGTCTTGTTTTTACCTTCTTTTTAACCTTTTTACCTTTTTTTTTTTAAGTTTTCATCCTTAAACTCCTTAGTGTGAATAGCAGTTGTTTTATTCTTTTTTGTTGTTTTCTGTTCGCTTGTTTTTCAGGTTGTTTTTTCCCATAAGTGCCCTCCCCCCAAATAACATTTAGGCCCCTACTCTTTGCAGTCTTTCTGTTGTTGGGGTTTTTTGTCTGTTTGTTTATTTGTTTACAGGCTTTTTGGGGGGAAGGAGGGGCAGTTGGTTAGGGGGTAGAGGGAGTTCTCTTCCAGCATATCCAGGCAGGATATTAGTAGTATTTCTTTTTTTTCTTTTTTGGCCTCTCAAGCCTACCTTTAGCTTTATGAACCCCAAGCTATGTAGACTCCAGGCCTGAGCCCCAGCAGCAAGCTTCCTCCCTCTAATCCTAACCTTCTCCTCCCCTATGCCTCTCAACAACAAAGATATTCAAAGTATAGGTATCATGTCTGTTTTCTCTCAGATTGACTAAAGTCTTCCTTCCCCCTACCTCATTCTTACTGTGTCTGACTATTTCTCAGACTCCTACCTATCACTTAGTAGTGTCAAACTCCATTTCATCACCCCACTCCAAAGGTCCAGCTTTCTGCCCCTGGGTAGGCTCCTCACTTGGGGAAAGCTCCTCTACATTACCCTAGCTTCAAGTGCAGTCCTAAATGTGATGAAGGAGTTCTGTGGTGTTGGCTTTGATTAAATGTCAACTCTTTTTCTTCTAGTTCTCTTCTTTATAGTTGTTTGGGTGTTTGACTGGAGAGCGAGGCTTAGTTCAACCTTTCATGTTGGCCATCTTTACCTGAAACCTTAATCTACTCTTTAATCCTGCGGTCATCTTCAGTCAAATAAGGAGTCCCTTGATTTTTGCCACTTTCTCCACTCACACATACCCATGTAGTATAACTACCCCCTTTTCTATGCTGGAAAGAGGAGAAAACAACAACAAGAGCATCATAGACATAATGTATGTACAACTATCCCACCCATATTCACAAAACAGTAATTTTTGCGCTTTTTAATGTTAGAAATTAATGGGAGATGGGGGATCAAATGAGATTTTAATGGTAAAGAACAGAGCTTCCCAACGTAATTTCACACACAAACCCATGTCAAGAATAACATCCAAAAAATGTGTTGGGAGCTCCAAGGGTATTTTAATATTTAGTGCTTAAAGTGTCATTAAAGAATTTTTAGTATGAACCTTTTGAACCCTCATTATGAACCCCTACAGGGTTTCAGAACCAGTAACTGGAAAGCACTGGTAGGGAAATTCCAATGAAGAAATTCCTGTCTGATTCTGATCAACATTTTCTCTGAAATTCACAATTCTAAGAGTCACCTAGGGCAATGAGAGGTCATGTGACTTGACTAGAATCCTATAGTATGTGTCAAAGGTATATGTGAACCTGGGTCTTACTGACTCTGAGGTTATTTCAGATGGATAATGGATACAGCATATAAGTATGCTGTATATGCATCAATCAAGGTAAATTTGTCAGGTGTATTTTGCTTTGCTCTTTGTTAAAAGGGAGTGTTGATGGAGGAGTGTAGGCACTAGGGAATAAGAACATATTTTTAAAAATTAATACGATATTGAAAAAAGCCTCAGTCTCATGCCTTGAGAAGCTTATGGCACGTTTGGAGAGATAGAAAAAACCTAAATTGAAGAAACAAACAAAAAAGATAGAACAACATTCTGAATATGACCATTCAGTAATTCATTTATTCATTACTTACTACTATATACCAGGCATTGTGTTAGACTTTGGCTACACAAGGAAAAAAAAATTAAACAGCCCTTTCCTGTGAAGAGCTTACATTTTATAGGAGGAGGGAATGCACACACACATAGGAAAATAGAAAGAATATTAGGCAGGTGGGTAGTGCAATGCATGGAGTACTGGGCCTAAAGTGGTGAAGTCCTGAGCACATACATGGCCTCAGACACTTACTAGCTCTGTGACCTTGGTAAAGTCATTTAACTTCTGTTTACCTCAATTTCCTAAATTACAAAATGGGATAATATCACCCACATTTCAAGGTTCTTGTAAGACTTGAGTCTTGAAATAATATTTTTAGCACAATGTCTCCTATATAGTAGGCTGTGTGTGTGTGTATATCTATCTATATCTATCTATCTATCTATCTATCTATCTATCTATCTATCTATCTATCTTTCTATCTATCTATCTATCTATCTCTATATATCTGTATATTTATCTATCTATCTACATATATATATACACATATGTTATTAACCAAAGTTAATCAAAATATTTTGAAGAACAGCACAAAGAACTACTGGAACCTGTTAAGGTCTCATGTTGGAGGCACTGAATGAGCTGAGGGCCTTGAAGGCGTCTAGGGATTCCAGGCATTAGAGGAAAGGAGAGTCTGTTTATAACTAAACTTTCTCCCCAAATACAGCTTTCATAAAACCTGACTCTGGGCCACAGTATGATTATTTTTTTTTAGTAGCTATAAGCATACAGGCAGCTAAAGTCTTATTGATTTTTAAGCCCAAGCAACTGTTACAACTTACCCTCTGGTCAGCACACACTGTCAGGGACAAGAGCCCATCTGGGTCACCCTGCTGCTAGTACTATAGTTCCAGGAACCAGATAACCAGATCCTTCCTACTGGCATGCTACCAGTAATTCCCAGCATCTCTGCTCTAAGTCTTTTAGAGATAAGGATGTCAACAGCTAAAACCACCCATACTTCTCTTCCCTGACACAAGGTATCCTGACATTTTTGTTTAGTGTCATTTTAAGCTATGAACCTATTTAAGGTAATATCTATATATGCATATGTATATGTATATGTATATGTATATGTATATGTATATGTATATGTATATGTATATGTATATGTATATGTATATGTATATGTATATGTATATGTATACGTATACGTACGTGTACGTGTATGTGTATGTGTATGTGTATATGTATATGTATATGTATGTGTATATGTATATGTACACGTACGTGTAGTACACGTACACGTACACATACACGTACACGTACACGTACACGTACACGTACACGTACACGTACACGTACACGTACACGTACACGTACACGTATACGTATACGTATATGTATATGTATATGTATATGTATATGTATATGTATAAACACACCATGTTGCTGCTTAGTCATTTTCCGTCATTTGGTGGTTTTCTTGGCAAAGATACTAGAGTAATTTTCCATTTCATTCTTCCAGATGAGGAAACAGAGAAAAAAGCTTTAAGTGACTTACCCAAAGTCACACAGCTAGTAAGCATCTGAGGCTGAATTTGAACTGAGGTTTTTCTGACTCCAACCTAGCACTCTATCTACTGTACCACCTGGATGCCTATTCTGAGCTATATAGCTACCCCCTGTATTTAGTATAATTAAGCTACTAAAATTAAAAGCTCCGCTACGATTTTTTTAGACACTCTACATACCAAACTGGAATGCACCGGTAGGGGACACACACACACACACACACACACACACACACACACACACAGAGTTTACACTTCATCTAACAGTTCTGTACTTACAAAAGGGTGACTTTGGCTCGACTTCTTAAAGCCACAGAAGTGGCTCCATAGAATTAGCTCAGTTGAGAAGGGGACATGTATGTGTGGCCTAATTTGATTCATTTAGCTTTTTAAAAGAGCAGATTTTTTTTCTGAAATAAGGTAGTGTTTTTACAAGTTAAATTTCACCATTTTTTTCTCCATCATTTACCGAAATATCATTTCATTTCATTTCATTATAGCCAGGATGGTGCCAGTGAATATTTAACAATTGACTTTCTGGGGGAAAAGTGTACACATAACACAAGTTAAGTCTAATCTGCATTGTTAACATTTTCTCCATCACTTTCTTAAATCTTAGACAATCAACAAAGGAACGAATCAAGCCCTGATGTATATTGTTCACCAAATCCTAATGCTCACAATGAAAATTTCATGATTGACCCTTAGAGAAGTTAGCTCCAGCATACTCTGGAAATCCATGAAGAAGCAGTAGAATGTACTTTGATAAAGAGCTGGCCTCAAAGATCTGGCTTTAATTTCTGCCTCTGACACATACTTGCTAAGTGACCATGGGCTAGACAATCAGTGTCTTGTTGCCGGTCACTCTTATCTAAGAACAAAAATTGCAAAGTAGGTTCTGATCTGTGCTGGCTGAAGGAGTTCACATGTATGTGAGGAATCCTCTACATGCATGATTTTACAGAAAGAGCAATATACATATATGTGTGTGTGTGTGTGTGTGTGTGTGTGTGTATACACACATACATAGATTAAATTTATATAGCACTTTAAGGTCAGCAAAGAGCTTTACATGTATTATCTCAATTTGGTCTGTCAGAAATTAGGTGCTATTTTTATCAATAGTTCATAAATGAAGAAACTGAGGCTTGTCCTTGGTCACAAAGCTAACAAATGTGAGAAGCAGATTTTGAACTGTAGGCTTCCTCATGGCACAATGGATAGAGCACCAGGCTTGGAATTGGGAAGACTCATCTTCATGAATTCAAATCTGGCCTCCGATGTTCAGTTCCTCATCTATAAAATGAGGTGGAGAAGAAATGGCAAACTCCTGTGTGATGCTGATCAACATTTCCTCTGCAATTCATAATTTTATGATTATGATTTATGATTATGAATTTTAAGAGTCACAGAGGGCAATAAAAGGTCATATGACTTGACTAGAGTCCTATAACCTTCTAAATATATGTATGTTGTTCCCTCTGTATCTCATTATCATTAATCTGCACATTGTTCTATACCCCCCTTATCAAATTCCCTATCCCTCCCTTATCATCTCCCCCTTTTCTATCCCCTTGCCCTCATTTCTTTCTGAATTTAGAAAACTTCTATATCCTTCTAGATATATAAATGTATTGTTCCCTTTTAACCCATTCCTGATGAGAGTAGGGTACCTCCCCCAGCTAATTCTTCTGTATCAGTTCTTCCTCTCACATCTCATTTGAATGAGATAATTACTCTTTTTACTTTTTCCTACATCATTTTGCTTTTCAGAATCACATCATACTCATCTCTTCCCCATTCTTTCTTTTGAACTACCCAATTACTAATGACAATCTTAGAAACAGTTTATATTTCCACATATAAAAAGTAAATAATATGTCCTTATTGAGTCCCTTGTAATTCATTTTTGATGTTTTCCTTATGTTTCTCTTGGATCATGTATGTCAAATTTTCTATTAAGTTCTGATCTTTTTGCAATAAAATTCTAACAGTCTATCAATTCATTGAATATCCACTTTTTTTTGTTGTTCAGTATTATGCTTAACTTTGCTGGGTATAATACTTTCAGCCATAACTTTAGTTCTTTTGTTCTTCAATATATAGTATTCCAAGACCTGTAGTCTTGTAGTGTAGCCACTGCTAAATCTTGTGTAATTCCAAATGCGGCTCCACCATATTTGAATCACTTTTTTTTTCCTGATGTTCTTAATATTTTCTCCTTAACCTGGGGGTTTTGGAATTTGGCTATTATATTCCTGTAGGTTTTTTTTCCCCAAGAATCTCTTTCAGGTGGATTTTTTTTTCTATTTCTACTTTCCCATCTTGTTCTAACACTTCAGGACAATTTTCTTCAACTATCTCTTGTATTATTATATTAAGTTTTTTTTATCATAACTTTCAGGTAGTCTAAGTATTCTTATGTTTATCTTCTTGATTTATTCTCAATATCAGTTGTTTTTCTTATAAGATGTTTCACATTTTCTTCTACTTTTTCATTCTTTAAATTTCATTTTAATATTTTTGGTCTCATAAATTCGCTGGCTTCCCCTTGCCCAATTCTAATTTTCAAGGAGTTATTTTCTTCCTTAAGATTCTGGATCTCCTTTCCCAGTTGGTCGAGTTTGTTTACATAATTTTCTGTTTTTTCTAGGATTATTCTTACTTTTAAAACATTTTCCCCCTCAATCTCTCACTTGATTTTTGAGGGATTTTTTTTTCTATGAATTCTTTTGGGGCAGGTGACCATTTGACATTACTCTTGGGGATTGGAGAGGTTTTTATTTCTTCAGTATCCTCTTCTAAAGATGATCCCCAGTCTTCTCAATTACCATAGTGACTGTCTATGGTGGGGTTCTTACTCTTTTTTGCTTTCTCAATTTTCCTTTTAATTTTTAGTAGCTTCTTATTATAACCATCTCTAATCCTGGGTTGTGGGGGATGGAGTGTCTAGCCTCAGGCTCTTATTGCTGTTATTTTTTGAGCTTTGTCCTGGGCCCAACCTCTGCACTCCTTTCTCCCTACAAGCCACAGCTAGGTCCCTCCAGCACACTATTCTGGAAATGTTCTTGCTCCTTGGGAACTCTCTAGTATCTATGACCATAAGTTCTCTGCTCTGGCCTGGAACCAAGACCAAGAACTCAGTTCTCTTGTAAGAGCCTACAGCGAGCAGTGTCCTTGCCTCATTGCTTCTGCACTCACCAGGTGTGTGCTGGTTCCTTCTTACCCAGGAGTGTGTCTTGGCAGTAAAACTGGGCCTGGCATCCCTTGTCAGCAGAGGCTCCCTTAATATTCCCCTGCTCAGACACTCAGCTCCCCATACTGTCTGGGAAGTGAAAAGTCTTGTGGTTGACTCCAGGCTCCCAACCCAGTTGACTCCAGGCTCATTATTTGCTGTTTCAGTGGACCTAGCCTAGAGGTATTTACAAATTCACTAAGGCCAAAACCTCCATCCTAGGATCTTTCTTCAGATATTCTTCAGTTGTTTCAGCCTGTTCTGCCCTAACTCTTGTTTATTTTGCCACTCTATGTTCACTCTGAGGTGCTATTTTGTCTTTTTTTGTGGAGGAAATCTGGAAAGTTTGGAATTTTCTGACCTACTCTACCATTTTCCCAGATTCCTCTTTCCACACTTTCCTCTTTGGGAAATTGTTTACAGGGTGTGACACAGAGTACCATATGTAATAGTGAAGTCATATAGGAAAGAAGGATTTTTGAAGGTTCACAGTCCATACCTGATCTCCCCATGAAATGAAATAGAAAAAAAAATCAGTGCTTACTATTTGCCATGTCAAAGCATGAGGGATATGACTAGAAGAAAGGGATAGTCCCTTATTTCACAGAGCTCACATTCTATTTAGACAGAAAGAACGAGGAATCCAGAGGGTAAAAAGAGAGGGCAGATAGTAAGTTTCAGAAGATGCTAGGGAAAAATGAGAGGGCTGAAGATCCCTAACCACTGACAGTTGAGAAGAAGGTAGTAGGACCAAAATTTGGAATAGAGAAGAGCTCTGGGTTACTTCATGGAGGGGTGGAGATGTGGGAGCATTTCCCAGTAAGCAATGGACACCCCTCTCCTGATTAGATATCCATATCTGTGGTTCCCAGACACTTTTATTTAGAAATCTTCCTTCTTTTGATTATTTCCTATTTATCCTGTATTTAACTTATTTGTACATATTTGTTTGCTTGTGTCTCCCCCATTACATTGTGAGTTGCTTGAGGACAGGGGCTTTTTTTCTCCCTCTTTGTATTCCCAGTACTAAGGACAGTGCCTGCCACACAGGAAGGATTTAATAAATGGAGGCTAGGAAGGTGAGGAATGTGAAAAGCCTCCTAAGGCATTGGTATCTGGGAACTAGGCAGGCTGAGTCAGACCAGAGGAAGTCCCTGGGGAATCCTGTTAGGCCTTTGGCTTGTTGGATTGTCTCCACCCAACCCATCAGCCCAAATGAACTTGCTCCAAATATCAGAATTCCCATTTATAGCTCTGACCTTCTGAATGAACTTCCAACATCTCAACTTCCTTGAAGTAGATTCACTAGCTAAGACGCTCCCTGTTGTCCTGTGGGGTACAGAAGAAAACAGTTCTATTCTTCTTTCTGTGATCTCATCATTTCACTGAAAGTATTTTCTCAAGGTTACCTGTGATCTCTGAATTGTCAGATCCAAAAGTCTTTTCTCAATACTCATTCTTCTTGACTTCTCTGCGGCCTTTGACACTGGTTATCACCTTCTCTCCCTTGCTATTTCTTCTTTCTAGGTTTTTGGAGCACCACTCTCTTCTAGTTTTCTTAGGACCACTCCTTCTCAATCTTCTATACTGGATACTCATTCAGATCATTCCATCTAATTATAGGTGTTCCAAAAAGATCTGTACTAGATCTTTTCTCCTTCCATAATAATTCACTTGGCAAATTCCTTAATTCTCATGGATTTAATTGCCATCTATGTGCTAATGATTCTCAAATCTACACATCCTACACTTTACTTACCTCTAATAGTAAATCTTTCCCTGTTTTTCAGACATTTCAAACTGGATGTCAGGTAGACATCTTAACCTGAACATTTCCAAAACTTTTCCCCTAAACTTTCCCCTACTCCTAGGACAACATCATCCTCCCAGTGCTTCAGACTCGAAACCTAGGTGTCATCTTCAACTCCTCATTATCTCTTACCCCTAAGCCGTTGACAAGGCCTGCCAATTTTATCTTTGCAACATCTCTTGAATACGGTCCCTTCCCTCCTCTGACACTGCAACCACTCTGGTGCAGGCCCTCATCACTCCACACTTGCTCTATTGAAATATGCTGCTGGGAGATTTGCCAGATTCAAGTCTCTCCTCACTCCAATCCATCTTCCATTCACCTGCCAAAGTTATTTTCATAAAGTACAAGTCTGACCACGTCATCTCCATACTCAATAAATTCCAGTGACTTCCTGTCACCTCAAGATCAAATACAAAATCCTCTATTTGGCATTCAAAGCCCTTCATAACCCATCATTCCCCACACCATTCTAGGATTCTTACACATTACTTCCTGACAAATACATTCTGATCCAGTGACACTGGCCTCCTTTCTGTTCCACATACAAGACACTCCATCTCTTGGCTATGGGTATTGTTTCTCTGGCTATCCCTCATGCTCTGAATTATCTTTTTATCCCTGCTTACTGGCTTCCTTGGTTTCCTTCACGTCTTAATTAAAATATTATGTTCTATGCCTTTTCTAATCCCTCTTATTTATAGCATTTTCCCTCTTTTAATTCTTTCCTATTTATCCTGTACCTAGCTCATTTGTATATACATATGTGCTTGTTGTCTCCCCCATTGGATTGTGAGCTTCTTGAGAGGGGGACTGTTTGTTTTTTTAATTCTTTGTATTCCCCATGCTAAACACAGTGGCTAGCACACAGTAGGTGCTTAATAAATGTTTACTGACAGACTCTATAGGTTAAGCCTGCGCAACCTGTGGCCTGCAGGCTGCTTACTGCCCAGGGCAGCTTGTGGCACAACAAAGGATTTCAGAGGCCAGCAAAAAATATAAAGCATCCTGCCTGAAATCCTTTGTTGTGCCCATGGGCTGCAAGAGTTTCAAGTTGTGCAGGCGTGCTATAGCTATTGGCAGTGAATGTGTATCTTGGCAAAGAAAATTGACTGACATTTATGAAGTAGGGTTGAAAAGCCCTCACTTGGAGTTTTGATGCCATCAAGAGACTATCTCACATGCATAAAGGTGCCAAAGTCAACTCCAAATGGTCAGGCTGCTTTAGAACCCTTTTTGATCATATTGCAACTAGTATTACAGAAAACTCTTCCCCCACACTTAATCAGGAAAACTCTTTGTCTTAAGCCCTAAAAGAGATGCTGAGGCATAAAAAGGACTTTTATGAAAGTACATATCATATAACTGCTCCCATAGAGAGTAATTTGTGTACCTTGAGGCTCTCTTTCCAGGATAGTATGATGCCAATAACAACTGGTGGGACAGTACAACTCTCCAGCCAGTGCCCTGCTAACACCATTATGATCCAGATTGTGATTCCTAAAGCTCAGTTATATGATTTATTTTTCATTTTTTTCAGAGCATTTCATTTTGCTCTTATGTATTTATTTTAATGTACTGAAAATTTCCATTTATTTGATTGCACTTAATGTATTAAAACGGTCTGTCACTATCTATGTGCATGTTTTATCCCTTTCCATTAGAATGCAAATTACTTAAAGGAGTTCTGTTTTATCTTTGTCTTTCACCCAATAGCTTGCACAGTACCTAGCATATATCACCCAATTAGGAGCTGCTATAAATATTTTCGTACATGTGGGTCCTTTCCCCATTTGTATGATCTCTTTGCAATACAGACTTAAAAGTGATATTGCTGGGTTAAAGGATATACACAGTTTTATAGCTCATTGGGCATAGCTGCAAAGTCCTCTCCAGAATGATTGGATCAGTTCACAACTCCACCAACAATGCATTAGTGCTCCAATTTCCCCACATCTTCTCCCCA
The DNA here is from genome assembly GCF_003287225.1 of Phascolarctos cinereus. Classification (NCBI taxonomy): domain Eukaryota; kingdom Metazoa; phylum Chordata; class Mammalia; order Diprotodontia; family Phascolarctidae; genus Phascolarctos; species Phascolarctos cinereus. The sequence goes on from NW_027556402.1 coordinate 78,300,889, forward strand.
CATTTATCATTTTCCTGTTTTGTCATGTTGGCCAATCCGATAGGTGTGATGTGGTAACTCAGAGTTGTTTTAATTTGCATTTCTCTTAACAAAAGTGATTTAGAGCATTTTTTCATATGACTATAGATAGCTTTAATTTCTTCATCCTCAGACTTCCTGTTCATATCCTCTGACCATTTATCAATTGAGGAATGACTTGCATTCTTATAAATTTGAATCAGTTTTCTGTATGTTTTAGAAATGAGGCCTTTATCAGAGACACTGGTTGTAAAAATTGTTTCCCAGCTTTCTGCTTGCTTTCTAATCTTAGTTGCATTGGCCTTGTTTGTGCCAAAATTTTTCAATTTAATGTAATCAAAATTATCAATGTCGCATTTCATAATATTCCCTATCTCTTTGGTCATAAATTATTCTTTTCCCCATAAATCTAACAGGTAAACTATTCCGTCCTCTTCCAGTTTTCTTACAGTATCATCCCTTATATCTAAATTGTGCACACATTTTGACTTCATCTTGTTATTCGATGTAAAATATTAGTCTATGCCTAGTTTCTACCATACTATTTTCAAAGAGTAGATTACTACAGTCTGTGGCTACTGTGTCTTGTATACCTAATGTATTCCACTGATCCAACACTTTTTTTTTTAAATTAATTTATTTTGAATTATCAACAATCACTTCCACAAGTTTTAGAGTTTTAAATTTTTCTCCCCCTCCCTCTCCACCTCCTTCCCAACATAGCATGCAATCTGACACAGGCTATACATATACATTCCTATTAAACATATTTTCACATTAGTGATATTGTAAGTAAGAATTAAAACCAATAGGAGGAACCACTAGAAAGAGGAAACAAAACACGACAGAAGAAAAAAAAAATAGGAAATAGTATGCTTTGATCTGCATTCAAACGCTATAGCTCTTTCTTTGAATGTGGATAGCATTTTCTATCATGAAGCCTTTGGAGATATCTTAGATCCTTGTATTGCTGAGAACGGTTAAGTCTATCAATATTAGTCATCACACAATGTGGCTGTTACTGTGGAGAGCATTCTCCTGATTCTGCTTACTTCACTTAGCATCAGACCACACACATCTTTCCAAGTTTTTCTGAAGTCAGCCTGTTCATCATTTCTTATAGCACAATAGTTATTCCATTACATTCACATACCACAATTTGTTCAGCCATTATCCAATTGGTGGCCATCTTCTTGATTTCCAATTCCTTGTCACCACAAAAAAGAGCTGCTATAAATATTTTTGTATATGTGGGTCCTTTTCCCATTTATATGATGTCTTTGGGATGCAGTCCTAGAAGTGCTGTTGCTGGATCGAAGGGTATGTACATTTTTATAGCCCTTTGGGCATAGTTCTAAATGACTCTCCAAAATGATTGGATCAGTTCACAACTCCACCAACAATGCATTAGTGCTCCAATTTCCCCACATCTTCTCCAACATTTATCATTTTCCTCTTTTGTCATTTTGGCTGATCTGGTAGGTGTCATGTGGTGCACCAGAGTTGTTTTGATTTGCGTTTCTCTAATCAATAGTGATTTAAAGCATTTTTTCATATGACTATAGATGGCTTTAATTTCTTTATCTGAGAACTTCCTGTTCATATCCTTTGACCATTTATCAATTGGAGAATGACTTGCATTCTTATAAATTTGACTTAATTCTCTATATATGTTAGAAATGGGGCCCTTATCAGAGAGACTGTTTATAAAAATTCTTTCCCAATTTTCTACTTTCCTTCTAATCTTGGTTGCCTTGGCTTTGTTTGTGCAAAAACTTTTCAATTTAATGTAATCAAAGTTATCTATTTTGCTTTTTGTAATGTCCTCATCTCCTGTTTGGTCATGAATTCTTCTGTTCTCCACAAGTCTGATAGGTAAACTATTCCTTGCTCTCCCAGTTTGCTTACAATATCAGCCTTTATATCTAAATTATGAACCCATTTTGACTTTATTTTGGTATATGGTGTGAGATTTTGATCTATGCCTAGTTTCTGCCATACTATTTTCCAGTTTTTCCCAGCAGTTTTTGTGAAAGAGTGAGTTCTTATTCCAGAAGCTGGGCTGTTCGAGTTTATCAAATAATAGGTTACAATAGTCATTGACTACTGCAACACTTTATTTCTTAGTCAAGTAGTTTTAAGGATTGCTGCTTTGTAATACAATTTAAGATTTGCTTTGGCAAGTCTACCTTCTCTTCTATTTCTTTTCAGTAATTTGTTTGATATTCTGGATCTTTTGTTCTTCCAGTTGAATTTTGTTATTATTTTTTTCTAGCTCTGTAGAGCTAGAATAATTTTTTGATAGTTTGATTGGCATGGCACTGAATAAGTAAATTAATTTAGGTAGAAGTCTCATTTTTATTACATTAATATTGCCTACCCATGAGCAACTCATATATTTTCCAATTATTTGGGTCTGACTTTATTTGTATGTAAAGTGTTTTATAATTTGTGTTCATATACTTCCTGGGTTTGTTTTGGAAGGTAGGCTCCCAAATATTTTATAATGTCTACATTATATTGAATTTGTCTTTCTATCTCTTGCTGTTGGACTTTGTTAGTAATATACAGAAATGGCAATGATTTAGCTGGATTTATTTTATATCCTTCAACTTTGCTAAAGTTATTTATTATTTCAAGTAATTTTTTACTTGATTCTCTAGCACTCTTTAAATATATCATCATATCATCTACAAAGAACAATAGGTTTGTTTCTTCTTTGCCTATTCTAATTCCTTCAATTTCTTTTTCTTCTCTTATTACTAAAGCTAGCATTTCTAGTACAATATTAAAAAGAAAACAACCAGTGGTGATAATGGACATCCTTATTTCACCCCAATATTATTAGAAATGCTTCTAGCTTATCCCCATTACATATAAAGCTTGCTGATGATTTTTGATAGATTTACTTATCATTTTAAGAAAGATTCCATTGATTTCTATGCTCTCTAGTGCTTTTAAAAGGAATGGGTGTTGTATCTTGTCAAAAGCTTTTTCTGCATTTATTGAGATGATCGTGTGGTTTCGGTTGACTTTGGTGTTGATATGCTCAATTATGCTGATAGATTTCCTAATATTGAACTAGTCCTGCATTCCTGGTATAAATCTCACCTACACATGGTACCCTCACAAAAACTGACCAAGTATTCAGACATAAAGTTATATAGATAATAAGAACACCTAGTTCACAGTGTTGCTCTGAAGTTCAAATGACATAATGTTTGCAAAAAGTTTTGTAAATCTTAAAGTGTTGGATCAATTCTAGCTACTTGTATTTATACAACACCTGAAAGTGTGTGTGGAGGGGTGGAATGGAAGGGTAGTTAAAAGCCTAACGAAAGAATAACAGTCACAATGTAATAAAACAGCAACACAAGGAGAGCATATAATAGTAATGAAAGGCTCATTGAGGTTTCATGCCATACATTTACAGTAGGTAAATCACCATAATTGTGCAGCTTTCTCTAGTGAAAGTGAGAAATCTGGAAGCAAAACATGAAGAATCAATGATGAGGAATTTTGTAGAATTTAATGAAGAAATTAGATATATGAAAAAAGTATTTTCGAACTTCAAATGTCTATGTAAATGCAATCTGTTATTCATGCTATGAATATTGTCATTATGATTCCCATCATCATCATCATCATCATCATCATCATCATCATCATTATTATTAGTTAGGAGGTTGAAATACTGGAGATTTGGGATTAGCTATTTTAGGGTGGTTTTAATGAAAAATTAAAGTAATAGGATTTGGAGGTTAAGGCCGCACTATGGGCAGCTATATAGTACAGTGGGTAGAGTGTAGAGCCTGAAGTCAGGAAGACTCATCTTCTTGAGTTTAAATCTGGATTCAGACACTTACTAGCTGTGTGACCTTGAGCAAGTCACTCAATCCTATTTGTTTGGTTCCTCATTTGTAAAATGAACTGGAGAAGGAAATAGCAAACCAGTCCAGTATCTTTGCCAAGAAAACCCCATATGGTGTCATGAAGAGGTGAATAACAACAACAATAACATAGAAGCAAGTAAAGTCGCCGTGGTCTTAGAATGAAAACCAAAACAAACAAACAAACAAAGAAACCTAACCTAACCTAACCTAAACTAAACTAGTATGTGTAAGTGGTACAATTTTGCATCAAACTTCTCTGATGAAGTTCTCATTTCTCAGATATATAGGAAAATGAGGGAAATTTATTTTAAAAAATGGGAGCCATTTTCAGTTGATAAATGGTCAAAGCAAATGCATAGGTAGTTTTCAGAGGAAGAAATCAAAGCTATCAATAGTCACATAAAATGCTACAAGTCACTAAGAGAATTGCAAATTAAAACAATTCTGCAGCACAACTTCACACCCACTAGCTGGGCTAAGGTCTCAGAAATTAAGCAAAATTCTGGAGGAGACATGGAAAAATAGGTACACTAATGAAGCTAAGTAGCACAATGGTTAGAGTATCAGGGCTGAAGTCATGAAGACCTGAGTTCAAATCTGGCATCAGACACTTTCTAGTTTTTTGACTCTGACCAAATCACTTAATAATCCTCTTTGCCTTGGTTTCCTCATCTAGAGAAGGAAATGGCAAACCACTTCTGCAAATCTTCCAAGAAACCCCAAATGGGGTCACGAAGAGTCAGACATGACTGAACAACAGAATGGAACAGGGTTAATGATGAGGTTTACTGTGTGAGAAGTGAAAGTACGATTGTGGAATGAAGAATGAACTTTCAAAGTTCAAGTGTGTGACTGATATGCAATGCAATAGATAGCTGAAATTAAGAATGCAGAGAAACCAAACTTTTCTGGTGTTAGAAGGATTGTAAAAATGTTATTTAAGTGCTAGAAGTTGTTAGCATAATAGAGAGTAGAGAGGAAGATCCCAAGCCATAGGCTAATGTTGTTAAGGTAGTTGGGAGAGAGTGAGCTGAAGGCCAATACAAAACACCAGCATGGTTGGAGGAGAGGTTATCAACACATTGCATGTATAGGTAGGCAAGGTTAATTAGGAATGATAGTATAGAGTTGGTAAGAAGCAACATAGGGGAACCAAAATTATGCCGATCCTTTGTAGTACTGTGAATTGGAGATGAAAGAAAAAATGCTTTCCATTGGAGAGAGTTTGGAAGGAGATGCTGTCCCTAGAGCAAAGAAAGATTTTTATGAAAAACATCGTGCTGACAAGAATATTTGGAAAGTTCTCATGCACTAAGGAAGTTATTAAGAAAATAATAGAGTTCTAAAGAGTTTGATGTAATGTAAAAAGTTGAAAAAGACCTGGAGAAGACTACGGATAATCTGTGGAGGGATAATGGCTCTTGGTGAGATCAGTAGTAGGGGCAAGCTCTTCATAGTATGCTGAGACAATGGAAGGCTACTCCTATGTTGCAGGTACTGAGCAGATCTTCTAACAAATGTTATGTAAGTTAGTCATGCTTTATGCCTTGGAAAATCATGTCAGTTTTTATCAATGGAGAAGTTTAAAAGCAGAAACATAATTGTAGCTTAGAATACTAACAACCCTCTTTTGTGGATCGAGAATTTATGTTCAGAACGATGTTAAAAGGTTTTTCCTCCCCCATTTTCCCCAGGAAGTAGGAGAGGATTGAAAATGACATTGTGTGGTACTAGGACTTCTGTATTGTAACATTTTGAAGTATTTTTTAAAGATTTTAATAGAATTATAAATTTGACTGCAATGGTCTTATGTAAAAATTTTCCTAGTAGATTGAAACTGACAGAAAAATAGTGAGGAAATATATTTGTTACTGATGGGAAGCATGTCATTGGTAACTGACTTACTGTATTATAATTTTCATTAATGTCAATCTCCTGTGTGAAATGATGACTTTTCCCTTATTTTATTCCCACAGATAGGAGAGTTTGTATGATCAGATATGATTTTATAATATACACATTGAATTCAATATGTGTATATGTGTGTTTACATACACACACATGTGTATATATGTATATAGAGAGAGTTTGTAAATTTACAAATAGTTAATTGTTTCATATATGTGAAATAATGTAATACATTATCATGTACATATAATTTATATATATATATATATATTTATGTACATATATATGTATGTATGTATGTGTGTGTGTGTATATGTAAGGAGTTGGAATTTCTGAGGATGGAGGACTCACAGATGTTAACATTCCAGTAGCAAAAAAAAAATCCTTATCAATAGCAGAACATTGTAAACACAATATACCTTAAATCAGGCCAGCACACTGACTGTCTGCCCTACTGGCCGCTTGCAGCATGCCAAAGGATTTGGGTGGAACAGCAAAAAATGTAGAGGAAAATATCCTTTTAATGAAGAGGACATCCTTTGGCATGCTACAAGTGGCTTGAGGGCTGTAAGCTGCCCAAGAGCCACAAATTGTGCAGGCCTGCCTCAAGTTCATCAAAGCATTTGACAAGATACATCACTTTATCCTTTTGGACAAAATGGAGACATATAGACTAGATGGTGATATAGCTTGTTTCAGAATTGATTAAATGTAAGAGGATAGGAGAAGTGGAAGGATAATTGGTTGTGGAATGGAGAAAGAAATTTCAAAGTTCATTATCTTGGAGCTGGATAAGTTCAAGGTATGCGACAGATATGCACAGATCAATATTTAATGAGATTTCTTTTGCAGTATCTTAGGTATCTAAATTTGCCCCTATCTCATTCAACTTTATTTTTTTTTTACCAATTATTTGAATGAATATGGTATGCTAATCAAATTTTCAGATTTCATATTGGGAAGAATAGCTAACATATTGAATGAAAATAGAATAAAATGGAACTGCATTTATTAAATATTTTCTACATTCCAAGCACTCTGCAAAGCAATAGAGGATACAAAATAGAAAAACAAAATAGGGAGACAGTGTGTGTGTGTGTGTGTGTGTGTGTGTGTACATACAATCTAAATATATACACACATATATGTATACATACAGTATATATTATGTGTTTGTGTGTATATACACAGTCTCTCAGACATAGACAGTCTCTCCCTCTCTCTCTCTCCAATGTCCCTCTCTCCCATGTTTCTCTCTGTTTGTCTCTGTCTCTGTTTCTCTGTCTTTCACATACACACACAATATACACCTACGTGTACGTATATAAACACACATATGTCCTCTTCATGCAAAGGATATTTTCCTCTACATTTTTCACTGTTCCTCCCAAATTCTTTGGCGTTCTGCAAGCAGCCACAGATATAGATATAAATAAATAAAGCTAGTCTTCAGGACAGATGGAAAGGTTTCCACAAGTATGGAAGGCAAAATATCAGGCCTTGTTGTAAAGCTTAAGGGACCATGAGGAGCAACAGCATGAAAGAAGAGTCCTAATCAATAATTGCTGGGAAGAATGCAGTTGGCCTGAGGGTTATACTTGAATAAGTAGAGGAGTAGGTGCCAGTATCCATCAGAGAAAGGACATAAAGTAGGCAGAGTTCATCAGTCCTTTCAGTCTTTTCCAAACAGCCTAACCCTTGTGTTTTACATAGAACAAAGGAGCTTGAAGGAAGAAATTTGAAAACACTTTCCTTACAAATCTCTCTCAGGATTTGTTCTGATTGAAACAGTGGATAAGGACTCATATTTGATGTTATTTGTCTTAGCTAGGGTCTATGGCAAAAACTAAGACCTAAACTGAATTGAATTCAGCAAGTCAAGAAAGAAGAAAAAACTTTAAGGTAGACATGAACTTAGAAACATCATCTGTTACTTTTTGTGAGCAACTTGGCTGACGGGCAGGATTTCACCATCATTGATGAAAGGTGCATCATAACCATTCGCTGGAAGAACTGCTCACAAGAGACTTAGTAACCAGTATACAAACTTAAGGGATGGTACACAGGGTAGGAAATGGTATTGAGGATCACATTTCACATCTAGAATAGCTGAGACTCAGAAGGAGACCTAAAGAGCTTACAGAATTAAGTATGGCCACATAAAAGAGAATCAAGCTTCCACATCCCTAGTGGAAAGTGAATAGAATATTAGATTACCCTGAAGATATCTGGATAGCTGAAGAAGAGCAGTTAGAATTGAGGCACAACACCGAACAGGGAGCAGCAGAGATATAATGATCCCTAATGGCCCATGTGTTCACCACAAGTATATGCTATTGGAGCCATCCTTTTTTATATCTGCCTTTCCCACTGAACTATGTTTGTAGAAGAATAATGGAGGTCAGTGGAAGAGAATGTTACATTGTTATTTTAATTCTATGTTATTTCACTGAATGATTGTTATATTGTTGTGTCAGAGTGCCACTAAAACGTTGTTACTTATTATTAGCATGAAATATTATCACAGTTGAGTGGCAATTATAGAAATGCATTTTTAATTTCTAGGCCAATAGTTCTTAACCTTTTTTGTGCCATGGATCTCTATGGCAGTCTAGTAAATCCTATAGGCCCCTTTTCAGAGTAGGGTTTTTCAAAGAAAAAAAAACCCAAAATACAAAAAGTTACAAAGGAAATTAATTGTATTGAAATATGTGTATGCATGTATGTATGTACATAGGTAAGCATGCATGCGTGTATGTGTGTATGTATATATGTTCATAGACCCCAGGCTAAGAATTCCTGCTCTAGAACTTTAGCATGCAATAAAGCACTGAGAGCCACAAAAACACTAATTAGAGACTCATGGCCAGAAGTAAAGAAAGGCTGAAAGTGTTTTGTAGATATTTTTGAGGGATGTGGAGTACTTACTAAACAATACAAGGAGAAAGGCTAACTCTTACCTATTTTCTGTAAATTTTCTGAATGAGTAGACTTTTCTAAAATTTTTGGTAAATATGAGTTGGACTAGATGGAAACTGGATGGAAACTGGTTACCAGGCCTCTCACTGATTGTGACAAGAAATTTCACAGGGGAAATTTTCCTGGGCAAAGAGGCAACATCCAAGGACAGCTTGCCAAGTCTGAACCAAAGAAGAGGTAAAGCAACCTCTCAACTTCTCAATGCATGGAAATCATAATTCCAAGCTAAAAAGCTTCTCAGGGAAGACCCATATCCTCCAGGAAAGGGGCCATCTGAGTTCTCTCTAGGACATGCCACTGTTTCTCTTTTGGTCAGCAACCCTGAGGGTCTTCCGCCCTCAGTTTGATTTTTTTTTTTTATTAAAGGAGCCATCCCTTGATTCACTTCTCAAAAAGCCCTATTCACTGAATGGGCATTGACTCACTCAAAGTAAAAACCTGAAAAGACATTAGCTTAAAAGGACCAAGGTCTCCCATTGCATCCTGAGTTGTCTTCTGTCATCCTGATGAATACATCTGGCCACTGGATCCTGATGGCTCTGGAGGAGAAAGCGAGGCTGGCGAGCTTGCACAACCCTTCCTCAGTGAAAACAAAGTCAATTGCAAGTCATTTCATCATCTTCCTGATGCCATGGTCCTATTTGAGAAAGGAAGTAAAATACTGCTACAGTGTCTGAGGCCTGAAGTATAGAAACAAACAAGGTAAGCTGACAGAATGCCTTGAGAGAAGACAGTTTGGTCTCCTCTCCATTCTGAATTCCATGGACTCTAGAGTCACAATGCTGGTGTTCCTGCAAAGATTAAAAATCAATTTTGGTGAAGCAAAAGTGTTTCAGCAAGCCTATATTCACATCCTCAATGCCTACCAGTAGCTGAAGAATAAAATTTCTGGATTTTGTGGTATGGTAGTCAAATTAGTTATCAGAGAATTACTGTAGAGTCATTAAAAAGGACAAATAGTTGTTGGATAAAACAAAACTAAAGGTGCATGAGGCATAAATGTAGGGCCCAAAAAGCAGATTGGATATGACAAGATATTGCGGAAAGTGAGAGACTTTAGGAAGACATTACAATTTAAAGAGAAGAGGTCTGTGACAAAGAAAAAATAGAATTTGACTGACTCCAGAATGTTTTCTCATATGTAGGCCACAGAAGCAAGGGAAATAAACACCTCCATTTGTCCAGACTCAAATTCAAGAGCTCAGGGAAAGCTTAATGGGAAATAGAACTCTTGGCAGAACCTCTCCACTTGAAGAGAAAGAGAAACATGGGATTTGTAGTGATATGAGATTGATATAAGAGCAACAGCAACAGCATACAACCAGAGAAGCTTATTTGGGTTCTGTCACAGTAGTAAATGAGGTCACATGAGTGCTGCTTCTACTTAATCAAAGAGGGTATAACTGGTGTTGGAAATGTTGAATGAGTACAGACTGGCTTCAGGAAATGAGGATAGAGTCATGGCTTGAGAGCATTCCAAACACCAAAGATCCTACATGTGATAAGCTACCATACATACACATATAATACATACAAATACATACATACATACATACATACATATACACATATGTACATACATATGTATATGCATGTGCATATTACTCAAAATAACTTAGAAAGGTGGAGAATTAAAGAGTTATTATTCCTGTTTTATAGATGAGAAAACTGAGACTCAGGGGCAGGAGGTAAAGTTACTTATTTAGGCTCCCACTGGGAAGTGTCAGAGGTAATACTTAAACTCACATCTTCTGACTTCAAAACAAATACTATTTTCATGACACCATGGCTACAACTTGACCTTCAGTTTCTTTTGCTTTCTGTTTTCTAACCAGTCATTTGCTTTTCTAGGGTGTTGCAAAGTAAACAAGTAGAAATTGCTAAAAATACATACTTTTGCACATACACTTACATCAATATACTCATTCATATTAATACATAAATGTACATAGTCATATGTGCATATGTGTATATACCCATGTTTACACACATCTGTACATACATGTATTGTGTGCATGTGTATATGTATATACGTATAGATAGATCTACAAATCAGAGTTTCATTTATTGCTTTGTAGATTTTCTAGACTTAAAAAAGTGATAGGGAAACTTTAATAATTCAGATTAATTAAACTTAAGAGTGTGTCAAAGAGACAGTTAAATATTTACCACCACATCCTTGCTTCCAATTCCAAATCTGTGGTCCTAAGTACATATAAAAGTATGTATAAATAGAATGAAAAGGTAATTAGGGCACTTGTAGTTGAGGGCATAAGAAAAGGTTTCTTTTAGAAGGAAAAGAGTCTGTTGATTTGTCTATAGGTTTTACTCATGTTAACATTCTTGACTGAAGCTGAATAGCAGGGAAAAATGAAAATGAGAGAATGCTAGCAGGAGCACCATTTCTAACTGGAATCAGGAAGGGATTGCAGGTATGAATATTATGGTTTGGTTAATTACTACTCTCTAAAATTGGAATGGGCTGCCACAGGAGACAGCAAATTTCTTCCTAATAAAACAATAGCTAGATCACTACTTGATGGGGATTCATGGTTAGGTATGAGACTGGGCAAGAATTTTCTGATATATCTTCCAATTTTCTGATATATCTGATATATCTTTTGTGAAATTCACAAAAGATCACTAGAGATTGTTAGCATTAGATCAAGGATTGTTTTCATTATTTGTTTTAGTATTGGCAACACCTAGCAAAATAAATGTTTATTTATTGACTGATTATCTATTACAAATAGATAATCACACAATAATAATAAAACCTTTTTTTGTGTGTCATTCACCACTTTAGAACTCTGGTAAAATCCAACAATGCCTTCTCAGAATAATGTTTTTAAATGTATGAAATAAAATAGTTTACAAAGGAAGCCAATTATATTGAAATAGTTATCAAAATATTTTAAAAATAAATTAAATTACTCCAATTTAAAAATCTTTGATTTAATACAGGCCTCTCGTTTGACAAATGAGGAAACTGAGTCCCAGAGAGGTGAAGGGATTTCCTGAACATTAGAAAATGGCAGAATCTGTAGTAATATCTAGATATCTTGAGTCTTAGTGTAGTGATCTTTCTACTCAAGGAAAGATCATCCTAACATCACCCTCTCATCATTTCAACAATCAAAAGGGAATTGAGAAAGAGATTGTAGTTTGAAGCTTTAAGCTAACTTGATTTTGATTCCTGGTTTTAAATTTACTTTGTTTCTATTACCATTGAGGACTATATTATGTTGAGAAATTCATTTAATATGACCTGATGACCGAACTTTGAAGGGTGCCACAGTTATACCACACAATTTACAGGAAAACCAAACAGAATTAGGGAAAATTGTAATGAGAAATATGGCCCTAGGAAGTTCTCCTATTAAATCCTATCAATTGCCTTAAATATATAATTAAAACTCAATATGGCTATAAGAAAAATAACAACAAAACTTATTCTGATATTTTTTTTCTTTTAAATGTACAATAACTATTCAAACAGACTATTCAACCAAGTAAAATCTAATGGTTTTTAAAATTATTTAACTCAGGAAATGGGAATGATATATTCCTATTTTTTTAATTAAAAAAATCCTCATTCAAAGTTGTTTGGTGTGGGAGTATGCTTTTGAGCTAGTAGTTTAATTATTTGTAGGAAAGAGATTTTTAAATCTTCTAAAAGTAAAAATTCTTAGCAACTATATATAATTTCTGTTTTTCTAAGAAAGGAAAAGAAACAGAGAATATCATGTCATTAAGAAATGCCACAATGTATTTTATCTTCATTGTATAAATGACAAACTCCATACTTAAAAGAAAAAAGCAACTTCGATGTTGTTTCTGTGTGGGAAATTGGAAAAATAGCACCTGGAGCAAAAGGATTTGTCTGATCTGTCTGAATTCTAATAGTGGTTTGCCTTTCAGATGGGTTTAATTGTGTCTGAGTAATAGAGATAAGAAAAGTGATTTGTATACAAATCTGTCATGCAGTTCATCCAAGGAATCAGAATTTTGATTATATATATTCTATCTGAGGCAATGAAGTGTAAATAATATATCCACTATTGACACCACCAGAAAATTCGAGAGTTAGTGATTCACATTTATATAACATTCTACATTACAATTATTTTTACCCCAATTTTACAGATAAGGAAACCAAGTCCTAAGAGGCTGATAATAATGACAACAATGGCTAGTATTAATATAGTGATTTAAGACTTACAAAATTATTTACATGTATTATCAAATTGAGTAAAAAATCATAAATCATTTATTTAGCACTTACTATGCACTGGGCAGTGTCAATAGTTCTGGGAGAGCTGATATTCAAATCCAACTTTCATGACTTCACATCCATTTCTCTTGCCACTAGACCATGGTGCTTCCCTGTAAACCCTGGTATTGCCAAGCACATTGTCATGAAAGCATAAGGTTCAGGACCATAGACTAGAATACAGTGTTTCTTAAAAATCAAATATTTTTGGTAACCCTTTGGCTGAGTTCCATGACAAAGCAATGTGATAATCAAATCTTTATTCTAGAAAACAGTGTTATCTTCCATTCTGATTTTCATGGTTATATTTGTGCTGAAATCAAAGCACAGAGTTGTCAACTAATAAGCCACTTGGTATTTCTACACAACGAAGATACTGCATTGTATATTCCCACATATTTTCCCAGAATTACTGCATTTTAGAATCTGAAGTTTTCTCAGTGGTCATCTAATCCAAGTTGTATCCTTCAATCTCTATCTATCACATATTTGACTGCTAGTCTTCCAGTTTATTTGAAGACTCCTAATAAAATGGAATCTACTGCCTCCAGAAGCAGCCCATACTGGTTTTGTATAACCCTAATTGTTAGGAATACTTTATTGAGATTGAGTCTATAATTACCTCTTTGCAATTTGCACCACTGCTTCTGATTCTTCCCTCTACATTAAATGCCCACACTGAGCCAAGGAAAATATAAATATAAATTTAAATTTAAAATTTTAATATAAATATCAAATTTTTAGTATAAAATTTTAAAAATCAACAGACTTAACTTCTACTGTGTCGATGGCACATGATTACAAACTATGGGAGACACAAAAATATATCAAATAGTTTCTACTTTCAGGGAGTTTACGATCTCATTGAAACACAGGAACAAGCACACAACGAAGTTAAATAACAGTATGGGAAGTAAACTATGTTTCAAAAGAACAATAAAAGTAGTTACATAAAGCAGTCAATATATGATGAATTTTCAAATTTATTATGCAGATAATAAAAGTTATAAGGTAAGAAAAAAGTAAGAATTGTTAGCTATATTGACATGTAGCATTTAAATGTTGTATAAAAGAAGCAAGAAGAGGAAGCAGGAAATATTCTTAGGGAATGGTTTGAAAATCAGCTTGAAGGTAAGGGTTCATTTAAGAAATAAGATTAGTCATACGAACTAAAGTTGGTTTCAAAAAAGCCCTGGAAAAGGATTCAAATTTTACCCTATTGACAGGAGAAGCTACTGAAAGTTTGTTGTTTTGTTGATGATGATGATAATGATGATGATAATGACGACTGGTTTTAGTAGGGGAGAAACAGGATTATAGCTGTATGTTAGAAATGTTTCATTTGCAAAGTTGTATAAAATGTGTTGCAGAGTAAAAGAACATTGCAAGGTAGAAGGTCATTGCAATAGTCCAGACATAAAATAACAAATATTTGAACTAGTGTGGTGATGATGACAGTGAAAATGGAGTATTTGAATACAGAACCGTTAAGAATGAATTAAAGACAAATTATAGTTACCAATAAGAATTTGAATAAACAAAGACAACTTGAAAGTTTCAATCATTGACATTGCATAGGGGATTCAGAAAGGTTAGTAGACCAAAAACAATAACAATAAGTAATTCCAAAAGGAGGAAAATAATGAGTGTTTTGGTTTTGTTTTCATTTTTTCAGCACTGTGCATTTGAAGTAGAAATATCTAAATAGAAATAATTTAAAGTATATAAATGGATCTCAGATGAGAAGTCAAAGCAGGGATATCTATTTAGGAGTCATAGAGGTAATAAGATCAAAATATGTTAGGAATCTTTTGGCTTTTAATGGGATATAAAGACTCAGAATTTTGGAGTTAAAAAGAATCTTAGCAACTGTCTAGGCCTAACAGATACCAGAAAATTAATCTCTTTCAAAAGATACCACCTAATATGTGGTCATTTAGATTTTGCTTGATGAACTCTAACACAAAAGATCTCACTACTTCACAAGGCAATCATTTTACTTTGAGACAGCTCTAATTGTTATGAAGTTTTTCTATACTTCAGACCTAAATGTTCCTCTTTTTAATTTTTACCCACTAATTACAGTTCAGCACTTTGGGAACAAATAGAAAAGGGTTGATGTCTCTTGTACCTGACAGCACTTCAAATATTTAAGGCCAACATCATGTCCAGACTAAATCTCTTCTCTAGTCTAAACCTCCTTGGATATTTGTGAAAAACAAAACTTATTGGTGCATTTGTTTCCTATTTCAGTCATTTCCAGACACACCACCTACTACAAGGACACCCATTAAGCCTTCCCTCTTAACAAAGAGAATTAAAGAAGGAAAGCCAACTGAAACAGTGAACACAGTGACCAGATACATAACTTCATTTTTCTAAATATACTGTCTTTAAAATAAAATATTTTCTCTTATAGATATTATGTGTTATTTTAAAGTTAATGATATTTTTGTTTTCATTCTTCTAGTGTGTCCTTCAATTCTGTGTAATGTGATTTACAATCAATTATTCTGTGTGTGTGTGTATGTGTGTGTGTGTGAGAGAGAGAGAGAGAGAGAGAGAAGAATTTGTCCGCATGTATTCAATTTTTCTATTGTGCCAATTATTTATGCTATATAGGTTGCAAATTTGGCTCTCAAAATTGCTGTTTCTCTTTCAAATCAATCAGTGGTTGATGATCTCTTGGAAATTCATAAAGTTCCCTGCCTCATCAGGTCTTGGTTCAATGTCCTTTGTCTCACAATACATATTAAGAGATGTTTGGATTTGATTAGATGTCCTGGAGATCATCTTCTCTTTCGTTTCCTTTTTTTTGTTGTTGTTGTTGTTTTCATCTTCCCTATTGATTTATTTTGTATTAAAGATTTTAATTGAATTTTCTTCCTTCTAAGATTTCAGGTAATTTTAGTATGTTCCCTCGTATATTCCCTTATTGCTTATTTTTTTACTCCATCCCCTTTGATGGCGTATTGCATTAAGGTTATACCCCAAAGATGTGTCAGCCTCTTTTTGGGGAAATTTACTTTTCACTAGCCATAGTCTCTGCCCCAGGTGTTTTCTGTAGAGAACAGAACTGGCCCCAAATGAATGCCAGTTCATTTTCCTCCAGCTTATTGCAACTATAACCACATACTGGTACCCTTCTCTAGTTCCCTCTTTTCTTTATTCTGGATGAGTGCTGCTATAGTAGCATGCTGCAACCCCTGAGAAAGTGTGCATGAGCTTTCCTATAGCTTAACCTCTTTCACAACTGATCTGACTGCATTTTTGCAAAAAAAAAAAAAAATCAAAACAAAACAAAACAAAAAACTGGTGGGGTACCAGCAGAAACTACAACAATAGTAAGGAGATTGCTGAATGGGTCCAAGGGCACAAGACAATAGGTCAGTCTATGTTATTCTGCCAGAGCTTTGGGAATAGTGAGTATGTCATGGATTGGCTTTCTCTGGTGCTAATTCATCATGTTATCACCTCTTGGTATCTTGGTCTGTGGAGACAACTGCAATTACTTTATTTTGAAATAGCTAAGCAGACTAGAGGATATAGCACTGGGCCTGGAGTTAGGAAGATCTGATATCAAATCCAGCTTTAGACATTTACAAGATATGTGACCCTGTGCAATTCCCTTAACTTCTCTCTGCCTCCAATTCCTCATCTTTAAAGTGGGTATAACAATACTTACCTTGCAAAGCTGTTGCGAGGATCAAATGAGATAATTTTTGTAAAGCTCTTAGCATAGCACTGCATACATAGTAGGAACTACATGAATACATGTTTCCTTCCCCCCCCCATTCCTTTACCTCTTGTGCATATTTTTTTTTTAATTTTGGGATGTTATGAGAATTCAGGATAATTAGAGAAATGTCTAGTTCTACATATGATCTTATGATCCACATAACTGATTATGTGACCCCACCATTCTTGTTTATATTTTCTTAGTTCTGCTCATTTTGTATTAGTTGATGACCATTTACTCACATTTCTATAAATTCTCAATAGTTTCAGAAACAGCTTTTGCCAAGAAAACTCCTTGAGTCTTTAGTGATTCAAAGTTTGAAAAATACTGATGAAATATTAATAGAATGTTAACAAATGAGTATTTACTTACAAATTAATTCTGTTCCCTAAAAGCTGATTTGCTATTGGCTAGATATCCCAGGCCAAAATTATAGAAAGAGTACTGGCAGTGAATTCAGAAGATCTCAATTTAAATGCTGGCTTGCACCACAGCTGGCTATGTGTTCCTGAGCAAGTCAATTAACCTCAATGCACTTCAGCTTTTATGACTGAAAAATGGGAATAATGTATGTTCTATCTAGGTGATAAGTTTGTTGTGAGTCAAGAAATTTGTAAAACTTAAAACACTCTATGAATATAACCTAATATTCTTCATACGCAACTGTCAAGATGAATACAGTTGTAGAAACAAATAATTTGTCAGTGAAAGATTTACTTAGTTATTGTGTTTATCTTACTATCTTTGCAGAAATCTTCCTGAAGTTCATGGTTACTTACGATGTTATTAAAGCAATTCTTTGAAAGAACAATTAGCTTTTGCATTCAAATTAATAGCCTTATATATTTTCATGATGATATATATTTTTCTTTTCTCTAATCACTTGAGAAACATTACAGATACAATATTTGAATAGACAACGATGGCTCCAATTCATGTGTAATGTGTTTCTCTATAATGCTACTATTTATTAGAATCAATGGGTTTTTTCCACCATTTTACCTTTAAGTTCACAATACCAAACAACTCCTTCAAATGGATTAAATAATTTAGCTGCTGAAGTGTATTTTTTAGCCAATCCATCCTGGCAGTTTTGTAATGATGAAGTTCTATTTTTAAAAAATCAGATGTTATATGGGTGTTATAAAAAAGTATTTTCATTGTTAAAGCAATTAATTACTACACCAGTACTTGAAAATGGTTATGCCAAAATCTCTTCGATTCATGAGTTGCACAATTCTGGGATCCAAACTGAATACTTGCTTAAGGACAAAAAGCACCTTGTTAAGGAATCCATTCTCATGTCCCACTTCACAGGCTGACTTCAGAAAAACCTGGAAAGACTTATGTGAACTGATACTGAGTGAAATGAGCAAAACCAGGAG